>NC_061112.1:13883399-14183399 GCF_002878395.1 Capsicum annuum | reverse complement strand
CCAATGGATAAACATCACATATACCTTAAACCCTTAGTATGGAGAGAGAAACACCAATCTTGATGCTTTCTTGAATGTTCTTGGATTGGGAAACTTTAATTCTTGGTTTCCTTGGAGAGAAAGTAATGGAATTTGATGATCTTGGGGGAGGAGAGGGTTTGTTTTTAAGAGAAAATTGGAGAAGATGGGCAAATAATGTCCAAACTGGTGTTATAATTTGTGATTTGATGAATTGGGTTAAGGGGAAAGGATACAATTTTCCCTTAGACAATTAAATTCATAACTGGAATGCATTTTACAGGGTAACCACAATGCGATGAGGGTCTCATCACTATTACCACCGTGATGTGGTACTATCACGGTGAGCTGCTAGAATCATGATCCAAACATGACCCAATCCTCATCAGAAAAATGTAAAACTTCCTCGAGACATGCTCCTTATAACCTTGAACATGAATTAACTCAAAAAACATCTCAGGGTCGGGAGGACCAATTGAAAAATTCTCAAAGTTAAGAGGCCTTAAAATGACTAAGTCCCCAACACTTAGTAAAATTTTTAGGCTGTAAGTCGTTTATGAATGCAACTAAGAGTTGACTGAGCTAAGAAGAGCATGGGGTGTTACAATATCTCCCCTTGGAAACATTCATCCTCGAATGAGACTGATTGAGCTGAAAATACTGGGGAAACTGAAATCGTATACTGAACATGCATAGCTAGAAGCATGACTACATGACTTAGTTTGAAGCATGATACATGAACTAGACTGATTTTGTGAATGCATGCAATGACATGAGAATGATCATATAGCTGAAACAGAGAATGGAAAAGTGACAATATAAGAAAAACTATTACCTTAAACTGAGTTTGAGTTTGTGGAGAAAAGATGAGGGTACTTGGTACGCATATCTACCTCTATTTTCCAAGTGGCTCCCTCAACCAACTAATTCCGCCAAAGAACTTTGACCAAGGAAAATTCTTTGTTCCTCAATCTACGAATCTAATGATCAAGGATCTCGACTTGGATTTCTTCTGAATAAAGGCTATTCTGAATATCTATGCTTTCTAAAGGAACTACAACAAATGGATCACCGATACACTCCTTTAATAAAGAAATATGTAACACTGGATGCACTAACGCCAAATCTGCTTGCAACTCAAGATCATAAGCTACCTTTCAAAAATGACACAAAATCCTATAAGGGCTAACATAACGAGGAATAACCTTCCCCTTCTTGCCGAATCTTTTCATCCCCTTTATGGGTGAAATTTTCATATAGACTAAGTCACCAATATCAAACTCGAGGTCTCTTTTCCTCACATCTGCAGAGGATTTTTGACAGCTTTGGGATACCTTAAGCCTCTTCTTGATTAACTAAAATTTCTCAATTACATCAAACACTGAATCTAGTCTTATCAAAGTAGCCTCACCTACCTCAAACCAACCAATAGGAGATCTATATCTTCTCTCATAGAGAGCCTTAAATAGAGCCATCTGAATACTTGAGTGATAATAGTTATTGTAGGATAACTCAATCAAAGTAAAGTGATCATCCCATCTTCCATTAAAGTCAGTAATATATGCTCTCAATACGTCCTCTAGGGTCTGAATGGTCCTCTTTGCCTAACTATCTGTCTGAGGATGAGAGTTTGTATTGAGATAAACTTGGGTACCAAGACCATTCTGAAATGCCTTCTAAAAGTAAGAGGTAAACTGAGTACCTCTATCTAAAATGATAGCCAACGAGAGTCGATGCAACCTAACCAACTCTTTAATATAGAGATTGGCGTAGTCCTCGGCTGAATAAGAAGTATGAACTGGCAAGAAATAAGCTGATTTAGTCATTCTATCTACAATTACCCATATCGAATTATGCTAACGATGCATACGAGGCAGCCCCATCACAAAATCTATGTTCACCTCTTCCCACTTCTAAGTAGGAATGCTAAACTTTTGTAATGTGCCACTAGGCCTTTGGTGTTAAATCTTGACTTGCTGACAGTTGGCATACCTAGATACAAACTCGTCAATATCCCTCTTCATACCATTCTACCAATAGATTTCCCATAAATCACAGTACATCTTAGTGGCTCCTAGGTGTAATGAGTAATGTGCACCATGCGTCTCTACTAAAATCCGATGCCTCAAACGATCAACACACAACACACATAACCCATCCTTACCTTGCAACACATTGTCTCCCCCCTTGGGAGAAAACCTCTATCTTTTGATCCTTAACTGATTCCTTCACCTTATCTAAACTAGAATCCCTATCTTGCTTCTCTTTCACTTTGGCAACCAAAGAAGATTTTGAACCATTATGAACTCATATACTACCCTCAGCTGAATTAACCAACCGAACACCTAATATAAGAAGCTGATAAACCTCTTGGACTAGCTTCTTTTTATCATTCTCAACATGAGTAACCCATATTAAGGGAGTCTGCCACTACATTGGCCTTGCCCGAATAATACAACATACTCAAATCATAATCTTTCAATAACTCAAGACACCTTCTCTAACAAAGATTTAAGTCTTTCTGTGAAAACACATACTGCAAAATTTTGTGATCTGTGAACACATCAACATAAATATCATAATGATAATGCCTCCAAATCTTCAAGGCAAAAACAACAGCTGCCAACTCAAGATCATGGGTAGGGCAATTCTGTTCATGGGGTTTAAGCTGTCTAGAGGCATAGGCTATGACCTAACCTCTCTGTATCAAAACACAATCAAGACCAACTTCGGATGCATTAGAGTAAACAACAAACCCATCTGAACCATCTAACAAAGTTAAGACTGGGGCTGAGGTGAGTCGAGTTTTCAACTCCTAAAAACTCTTCTCGCAAGAATTTGACCGCTGACACTTGAATTTCTTCTGAGTCAATCGAGCCATGGGGATGCAATAAATGAGAACCCTTCAGCAAACCATCTGTAATAGCTAGCCAAATTCAAGAAGCTTTTGATATCTATAGAGAGATAGGTTTGGGCCAGTTTGTCACTGCTTTGGTCTTTTAGGGGTTAGCTCTAATGCCATCACCCAAAATAATATGGCAAAGAAAAGCTACTGATCTTAGCCAAAATTCGCACTTACTAAATCTGGTGAACAACTGATGGGCTCTAAGATTCTGCAATACAATTTTGAGATGGTCTGCATGATCACTTTCACTACAAGAATAGACAAGAATATCATCAATGAAGACTATGATGAACATGTCCATGTACCGTTTGAACACTCGGTTCATCAAGTCCATAAAAGCTGCTAGGGCATTCGTTAGTCCAAAAGACATAAATAGAAATTCAAAGTGACCTTACCAAGTTCTAAAAGCTATCTTTGGAATGTCACATTCTCTGACTTTGAGTTGATGATAGCCGGATCTGAGGTCTATCTTAGAGAAATAACTTCCACCCAAAAGTTGGTGAAATAAGTCATTAATCTTTGGGAGTGGATATTTATTCTTAATGTTGACTTTGTTCAACTGATGATTATCGATGCACATTCTGAGAGAATAGTCTTTCTTACGCATGAAAAGGACTGAAATGCCCCATGGGGAAACACTAGGCCTAATAAATCCCTTTTATAAGAGATCTTTTAACTGTTCTTTCAACTCCCTAAGCTTAGCTAGAGACATTCTGTTGGGCAGAATAGAGATAGGATGGCTATTTGAAAAAAGATCTATTCTAAAGTCAATTTTCCTTTTGGGAGAAACTCTGGGAAGGTCCTCAGGGAATACATCTGGAAATTCCCTCACTACTAAAACTAACTCGAGACTTGAAGTCTTTGACTCGAACAAGATGGTAAACACACCCCTTAGATATCATTTTTCTTGCCTTAAGATATGACATAATTTGACCCATAAGCGCTGAAGTACTACTTCTCTATTCAATAACTAACTTATTAGGAAACTAAAACCGAACAACTCTGTTTCTACAGTCAACTGAAGCATAGTATGAGTGGGGCCAACCCATGTTGAGAATGACATCAAAATCAGTCATCTCTAACTCCAAAAGGTCTACTGAAGTAATTTTCTAGGATTTTATAATTGGGCAGTTTTAGTATACCCGCCCGATTATGATAGAATTACCCACTGGGTAAACACTGAGAAAGTCTCTACTGATGTTTCGGGACTGACCCCAAAATTGATAGCTATATAGGGGATTACAAAAGAAAGTGAAGCTCCGAGATCTAACAAATCATAAACATAAAAATAAAACACCTATAACATACTTGTAATAACATCAGGAGAGCTTTCCTGATCATCACAGGACTGGAGTGCATATAATCTGCTTTGGTACGAATCACTGGTGGCATTTGAAGTGGCACCCTGCTGAGTCAGGCGGCCTACTGGAGCTGATGACATATTTGACTAGCCCTGTTAGTGAAAATCCTTTCCCCTCTAAGCAAATATTGGACACTCTCTGACCCTGTGGCCTGGCTTGCCATACCCAAAACACACATCACTACCAGTCCTGCTATACCCTAATGATTTCTACCATATTTCTAGCAAAGTGGATTAGTACGACCACTGTTCATACTACCCTGGGACTTGGGGCCTGGCGCCCTATCCCGACTGTCATTCTTGAACTTTGGCTTTGGTGGACTAGATGATGACGGGGCTAGAGCTAAAAATTTTTGACGAAACTGAGAATAGTTACCATCATCTGACCTTTGGTAAGAGAAATTAAAGCTACCTGTTCTGGCCCTCTTATTCTTTTTTTCTTTCTCCTTAATCTTCTCCTAAATATACTGAGCATAAACCATAAACCTAGACAAGTCCATCTCCTTAATCAACATTGTGGTCCTACACTCCTTGACCACACTATAAGATACACTAGAAACAAACTTACTCATTCTAGACCTATTATCTGCAACTATATTAGGAGCATACCTCGCCAACTGAGTAAGTTTAAGTGAATACACCTTCAAACTCATACTACCTTGCTTTAAGTTTATAAACTCCTGCACTTTAGCTTCTTATAATTTTAAAGGAAAGAACCTGTCTAGGAAAGCCATGATAAACTCTTTCTACTCTACAGGCCCTACCTCAATACCCAATCCTTCTTTCACTGCTTATACCATGTATGAGCTGCATCCTGCAACTAGTAAGCATTTCACTCTGCACCCTCACTTGAAATAACACCCATGATATTAGTCAATTTCTGAACCATATCAAAAAACACCTACGGCTCCTCCTCAGACTTGGATCCCAAAAATAAAGAAGGATTCATTCAACTAAAATCTCAGATCCCAGCTGCCTGTATTTGCTACTGGGTTAGCTGGGGCAACAACATACTGGCTGTTCTGAGCAGCTATTGAGTGAGCTAAGCTAGTGAATGCAACTCTGAACTCGGCATGAGTGACATGCTTATTTAGAGATTTTCTTGAATAGGTGGTGGTGTGAGTTAATTCTGTTCCTTCTTCTGTTGTTTCTTTTAAAAGGCATTATCTATAACAGAGTAAAGGATAGTCAGAAAGAGAGTTTAAAAAGAGCTCATGCTCTTTCGCATGACATGAATACTAAAAGAAGGAAAAATTTTCCTAAAATGTCTTGTAGCCTCTTGTCCATAATTTTGGAATGCTTTACACCCATGAATAAGAATCTACTCAACGCAGCTTTTAGACTCCATAGGACACTGTAAAACCATTAGATATGATACCAAGTTTTATCACAAACTGAGGCTACCCCCTAATCACGGCAACGGTACGTACGGTCATAAGGGAATACAAGATAACCTATGTGCTAGTACTTACTGTGAGCATTGAGTATAATGTTGATAATAGACACATGCAAAAATTATTGATAAAGCCATAAGGTTTGAATGTTGAAAATACGATTAAATCATAAGTCTAAAACATCTGATAAGACTAATAAAATAACTGTAAAAATTGACTAATTGTCTAACTTAATGTATGAATGTCTGAAAAGCCTCTAACTGACTGATGAATTGATAGGACAAGCCCCCAACTAACTCCAAATGACTTGAATTATGGAATCAACTAGGATAAACTAAAATAAAACAATAATGTCCACGATAGATAATAACTCATCACAACTACTGCTGCTGATAAGATAAACTTTCTAAGCATGGTCAGGAAATTGACCATCCGAACCTATGATATTAAATATCATAGTGCAAAGAAGAGCATGTGATCAGTACTTTGAATGTACTAGTATATGAGATAAGGTTAGGCTGAAATGCATGGGTTAACTGTACATTAAATAATGACTGACTGAATAACATGAGATAACTAAATATGAATGTACTAAAATGTAATATATAGGAACGTAAGACCAAGCATATAATGTTTATAAAGTAATTTGTAAACTGAATTACTGAAATCTGGTAACTGAATAACTGGTAATCTGTATGCCATGGTCAAGAAAACTTGAACTGAATTCTATACTGAATACCAAACTGAGACTATTGGAGGTATCATCTAACCGACATGCACGAATATAAGATAATTGAGGTCCAACCCGTAACCCCAGTTTGAAGGGTGTCAGTATCGTGCCACGGGTACTAATACTGGCTTTGTGGATCCCCTAATCTGGTGTCACAAACAGATAGGGTCAATCCTAAACTTGTGGGTGACCCCTAAGAAAATTTCAGTCCTAAAATGGAGGGTGGCCCCTAAGAGACAGTCAGTCGTAAACTGGCGGGTGACATATATAATCCTACACTGTCTATGTATTTCTGGAACTAAGGGACTGCTACTAAGGACCTAGTCCTAACTGATGGGTGAGCCCCCATCCCTAGGTTTTCTCGATGCTAAATCCTATTCCCAACTGAATTAACACTGATTATTGGACTAAACTAAGATTAGCTGAACAAACAATTGATCATAAATAACTAACTAAATGACAATGCTCATAGTTTATCTGAAATCATTCTGAAGATACTGAAATTATGTAAATAACTAGGTAATGTGTGTTCATAACCCACCAGCACTGAATGAAGATAACAATAAAGATATATAAAATCTTTGAAAACCATAATAGGGAATCATTATTCAAAACCCATCACTTTGGCATTTCATCAAACACATGGAATTCAAGACTTTAACATGAGGATGCTTTTAACAAGATGAGATAACATGATCATATGACACAATCATAAGTTGAGGATTTATTCTGCTTCGCATAAATATGATATGGAGACTACAATATTTAAAACATTCTATAATTGAATCCACATGAAACAATTGAAATCTTAACTCTAAATTGAAATAACAAGGGATTCGTGGAGATAGTTCAACTAAATAATGTAACAACTCATAATTTGAAATCAATAAGGGTTCTTGGACTCCATGAATGAAAAGAGCCTATAGATGAACATCACACATACATTAAACCCTTAGTATGGAGAGAGAAACACTATTCTTGATACTTTCTTAAATGTTCTTAGATTGGGGAACTTGAATTCTTGGTTCCCTTGGGGAGAAAGTAATAGAATTTAATGATCTTGGGGGATCAGAGTGTTTGGTTTTGAAATAAAATTAGAGAACATGGGCAAATAATGCCCTAACTAGTGTTATAATTCGTGTTTTAATGAATTAGGTTGAAGGGAAAGAATGCAATTGCCCATCAGACAATTAAATTCATAACTGGAATATGTTTTACACAGTCACCATGATGCGATGAGGGTCCTATCACTATTACCACCATGACGCGGCACTATCGCAGTGAGCTGTTGGAATCGTGATCCAAATGTGACCCAATCCTCATTAAAAAAGCCAAAACTTCCTCAAGACATGCTCCTTACACCCTGAACATGAATTAACTCAAAAACCAACATCTCAGGGGTCAGGAAGACCAATTTAAAAATACTCGAAGTTAAGAGGCCTTAAAATGACTAAGTCCTCAACACTTAGTAAAATTTTCAAGATTTAAGCCTCTCATGCATGTAACTAAGAGTTGAGTAAGCTAAGAAGAGTATGAGGTATTACATAGATGATCTAAATTTTTAGCTACAAAAGAAGTTTCTACATGATGTGAGGAAGTTTTACTAAGATAAGGCATATATATTCTACTTTATGTTGGCAATATAATCTAGAGATTTGTTTCAAAAGTGTAATTGGTAAACATTCTAAAAGCATAGAACTTTTCTCTAGTGGGGGCATCATAGTATCATAAAAAAATCTCAGAATTTTCTAAAGTATGGGTAATACTGGCCAATGATTTATCAAAATGCCCATGATATTGTGAAAACTTCTGACAATGTTAGAGACATAGGGTATCTAAATTAAGCACGAGCTTTTACTGACTCCAGTTCTTAAAGGGAATTATTTGATGCATTAGGAATAGATTTTATAAGGCTCTTTATGAGTTCTTACACGCAGAAGTACATCGTTATGGTTATGGAATATGTCATTAGTACGTGAAAGATGTCATGCTTCCTAACAATAAAGGTAAAAGTGTCACAACGTTCTTGAAGAAAAATATCTTCTCTACATTTAGGTCTCTTAAAGTAATAATAAACGATGGGACTCTTATTTTGGTAATAGGTTGTGTAGTGCCCTACTAACGGAGTATGGTGTTAAGTGTAAGGTGTCAATGTATTAGATTATGGTGTTAAGTCCAAAGTGTCAATGCATTACCATCCTTAAATGAGTAGGTTAGTAGAGCTCTCCAACTGGAAGATAAAGATAATCCATCCAAAATGGTGAACATTAATAAAACATATTGGTCAAAAGTTGGATGACCCTCTTTGGGCGTACTGGACAACATTAGATAGTCTAATTGGCCTTTCCCCTACCATTTGGTGTTTTAAAAGTCATTCCACTTTTCTATTGAGATTTAGCACAAGGTATATTGGCATTGAAAAAGCTTAACCTCAATTGGAATGAAGCCTAGAACCTGAGGCTTGAACAATTGAATGAGATGGATAAGTTTAGAATTAGAGCATATTCCTAGCTTTATACAAATAGGGGATAATATTATTTCATGATAAAATAATTTTGAAGTAGGAAATAAGCCGAAGGGACTTAGTATTATTGTTCAATTCCTAGCTTCACTTACTCACAGGCTAGTTGAAGTCCAAGTGGTCTGGACTATTTAAAGTGACTCAGGTATTTTCATTTACATGGCATGGTTGAAATTGAGTACCTAGATTAGAAAAGGTTAAAATTAAATAGTCAGCATGTCAAGCAATACTTATCAGGAGCATAGATGAGGTTAAATGAATAAAGATGGTGTATCTTGATGAATTCTAAGTAATCAAGGTTGCCACATCATGTCATGACATCAAATTAGAAACTTTATAGGAGGAAACCCAAGTTAATGAAGAAACCATATCGTCAACAATCAATACTATGGAAAATTAATGAAGAAACCAAAAAAAACTTGAAATAAATCACGATTGAGTTTATAGATGGTGAATCCATTTTACAATTTGTGGAATTCACCTTGGTATCTATCCGAGGTTGTTGACTCCTCTGAGTAGATTCCATGATTGATAGGATGTCCATACTTTATGAAGATAGACCATCCCATTGGTTTTATTACCTGGAACTAAGAATTTCAATAACTCAGGTCTATATGAGAATGGTGCTCTATTTTTGTATTGACGAACCGTATGATATTTTCATGATGCTCCCAAGTTGGAACTTTGGATTAAACCATAGTGAATTCCATGCCCCATCATCTTAATCGTGGTTGGATAGATAAATCCTAATTCAATAATACCCGATGGAAGGGTCAATTTGAAAGCCAATTCTTTTTCAAATACCTTTCACCTTCCCTATTATTAAACTCCATCACCTACATACACTTCTAGTTCTACATATTCCACCTTCACAATTATAAGCTCCATTATAATCACTCTCATTATACTCAACTCTCTATGCAAATGCACATCCACACGACAACATCACTCATCTTTATTTTTCACTAATTCTATTTCACACTTGTTTCATGGGCCATCGACTTGTTTCACGGTTCATAAATAAAAAAGTAAAGAGCAAAAAAGTTTTATTTTGTTTTGTTTCCCTACCATGTTTATTTTATGCTAATGCACATCCCTGTAGGTATATATGGATGGAAACTGTAGTAACCAGGAAAGGCAAGGTAAGGGAAGTTAAGATGTGGCATTCCAATCAATTTTGAGGACAAAGTTCAAAAGCTACCTAGTCCTACACTACCTCCCAAGTCTGAAGAGGGAAGAGTATCATCAATATTGCCTAGTCTTCAAAAATCAAACAAAAATAGTAAAGGTAGTATAAAGGTAGTGAAGGCCTAGAAGCTGCCTCCTCAACCATTGAGGCTAGAAGAGACATTGAGATCAGATATAAGGATATTGAATGCAAAGAATATTTTTAGTTGAAATTTAAGGGGGCAAATAATATATTCATTGATGGTAATACAACCAAAACAAAGACTGAATATGAAAAGAAAAATAACTAAAGAGGTAAGAATAAACTTTATTGATTTAGCATAATATCGGGATATCCAGATATTGATGAAATATTATAGGTTAGAGTGGCTTAGCCGGTCACTAAGGGAATACTATCCCTTTTTAATTCTAGATTTTTATCTAGTCTATGCTGCCACATTGACCAATATAAGAAAAAATAAAGAGTCATCCAAAAGTTAACCACACCTCAATAGTGCATGGGTAAGAGGGTCAATGTTGATATTTTCGAGCTCACTATTATCAAGTTTTTTTATGGGCCCACTTATAAGCCATCTCTAGTGACATATGACTACGAGTAAAAAATGGCCAACAAGGTAACACAACACAAATAACTATCTTTCATCCTTGTAAAGAAAGAGCTCACATGGAAAATGAGTACCAACACTTTAATATTCAAAAATACTCTGAGTATTACTACTATGTTACATGGGTTATTGTATACATGTGACTCCTCCCAATGGAAGATGACAACAATTAAACATTGGAGTGAGCTATTTTAGTTGTAGCTTATGTCAAGGTATAAGCAAAAATTTTGGATGTGTGATTAGTAGATAAATAAGGTTGATAGTTTTGTGATTTGGTGCTTTACTTCTATTTCTGTGTCTTATCTCTTAACTGTGTAGAGAGGCCGGAGTACCTACTTTTGTAGGTATTGATTATTCCATCAAAGCGAATAGAAGTCATGATATTACTAAGTTACAAAATGAGTCCAATACCATGGCTACGGTTAAGAAGATAATATCAATTTTTGATGATGTTCTTTAAGATGCAATAGACATTTTAAAGCCTTTATAAGAGAAGTAGAGTGAGAATGCGGTTACTCAATCACTCATTAAGAAGACACTTTTGGTACATTAGAGGTACCAACCATAGAGACTAGTATAGTTCCAGCTCACAAAGTATCCCCTGAGGCTACCACTATCCATCCTCTTGGTTTTCCCATAACCTTTGCTTTTATAAGGGAGAGAATCAGGTTATTGGCATAGAAAGTAGACCGATAATAAACTTGACTTTAATATGTAGATTTTTTGAATGTTTTCATCATTTTACCCCTCTTTGTAGTTGTATTTTATTATTTGTGGGCTATGGGAGCAGGTGGTTTGGTTCTTGAATTGTTCAATTGGGAATTAAGTGACTTTTATAGTTTGAAAAGATTTAGAGATAGAATGGTTGACATTGGTCAACATTCAAAGATATGAGCATACGATGAGAATTTAATTAGTTTCATCATGTCCTTAGCATTGATTTTGGGTTAGTAGCATAGTTGTTTGGGGTCCTGGGGCTTTATTATGATTTTGAGCTTTTAGATGAGACGTTGGGAATTTAGGCTTAAGGGTTGACTTTGGTCAACATTTAATGTAAATGACCTTTGTTAGAAATTCTGGCCGCGTCATTGGGTTTGGAATGCCAAATTTAGTCTTGTTTCATAGTTGGATTATGTTCATGGGGTTTTGAATGCATTTTGAGGGTTTGTCAAAGGATTTTTGAGTCATGGTGTTTAGCTGAATTATTGTTGCTTGTGTAGAAAAAAATTACTCACCGCGATCACAATACCTTGGTTACATCCACAGTAGGAATCTTTATCCCTTCATCATAATCATGAAAGGTACCTCATGATAGCAATGAATTACTTGGCTCTAGTTCAAAGTTGACCATCATGTTTGTGAAAGGACTATCATGATTGCAATAGTTTAAGGTCGGTCAGCATCGTGATCAGGATTGATTGACTGTGATTGTAATGTAAATTTTTATTGGTATATTTAAAAAGATATTTCTCAGGACAAAACTTAATTTTAATCATTTTAAGCATATAGATCATGATTTTGAGGGATTACAAGGGAGTTTTTGTCACAACCTGACCTCAATCATTGTCGTGATGGGTATCTCAAGTCTACCGAGGATCGAAGACCACTCCCTTAGCCTAACAAACCAGAATACCATATGAATAACAATAGAAGATAACCAAACATATAAGCAAGATAGATCAGGTAACCAAAAGGGACAATAGGAGTCCAAAACAATAACCATTCCCGCATTTTGTCCATAAAAGCCTCTAAATGGAATACAAAGTTAGTTCAGGACATGCCCTCGACCATGGACAAAATGGGAATCCAAAATATGGATATATATATAATGTGTGAACTATGTACATGGTCACCAAGAACCCTACACCATCAAATGTGGTTTCCAGTATCTGTCCTCTTGGGAATTACACAACCCAACCTAGGGCCCTGTCGTAATGGACATCCCAAGTCCATACAGGATCGAAGACTTCCCCCATTACCCAACCCAACCAACCTACGCATATCCTGAGTCAGGTGAATTCTGAATATACAATAAGATAGTGTATTTTATTCAATTGTTGGACTCTAGGATAGATCTATAATCGTGACCAAGCCAAATAAGTCCAACCATATCTTACCAACTATCAACCACAACAAAACCAATATAAAAACCAAGTTCTTATCCATAATATAACAGATTAAAATGGAATAGTGAGAAATTTAGTCCAACCATATACTAAGGCTGACACCACTATCGATCCCGCCCATACAAACCCATAGCAGTTCCATAAAAGCCTCTTAACAAAAGAAAATCAATATCCGATTGGGACATGCCTCCAACCATAGCCAAATCCAATATGCAGAAACAAACCAAAGTATGTAAAAATATCCATAAACATGCAATGGAGCCTTCTGAAATATGGAAGCTCACCACTTCAATCCAGTAGCTAATCCCAAATCCGAGCACTAAGTAGGAGTAGTGGAATAACCGATTCCTATTTTACGTGGGGATACGGCCACCCGATGAAGGGTTAGCAGGTGAACACTAGCATACTTAGGATAAGGATAAATAATGCCATCCAGTGAAACCAAGTAAAACAACCATATGCATACAACCATACACACACATACACACACATATATATATATATAACCATGTCGGGAAAGAAAGCCAGGTTTCGTATGCATTTAAAACCATTTTCCTAGGTATGTGAAGCTTAACCATCCTTGAACCACCCACGGGCTATATGGGTCTAGTTTTACCCCCTAAATGGGTCCCGATGTATGTAGCTACATGAACAAAAGATACTATTAGTTTAGGGGATTCCCAAGTACCTTTCACTCTCCATAATACATTTGTCGGTGTACTTTAAGGATTTTCACGTACCTCATAGTATCATATATAGTTGCTATGACCAACCCTTATGTCAACAAACATGATTTTTCAGTGTCCCTCTATTGGACCTGCACCTTCATGGTTAACTATTACACCTTTCCATTATTGCCGAATTAAAAGCATTACCATCCTACTAAACTATTATTCCATTGTTATTAACAATGACTATAAGAAGTGGTATCATCATACCGACTATAGCATGCAAGCAATGTCCTTAGCCAACATTTTTATGTAGAAGGATTCCCATATACCCATAGATTTACATTATCAAGTTAATTTTGGGGAATCCCAAAAGTGTTCCATCATTATTTTTTCTTGGGAGAATCCCATATACACCACAAGTTGTTCATTAACATGTTTACTTGGGGGATTCCCTTATATCCCATAAGAAATTTTAATTAATCATAACTATGACCTTCATATCTTACCATCTAACCATTCCAAACTATTTAAACTATTTATACCATATAGGGTTCCATTACTAAACCATACTATGCAATAGTTCCATTAAAAGTCCAATAGTATAGTAAAGCATTACATAAGCATTTTATCATGCATGTTGGGGGCATAGTGTTTCCAAACCAATTTTGATTACCAATTAACCATTACCATGCAACCAATTATCAAAACAACTATTAAAGTATGTAAAAACTTAATTAAAACATGGGAAAACCATAACCAAGCACTTATAACTAAAACCCCAACATATACTTGAAAACCCCTAAACCATACAATAATCATGCCTGAAAACATTGTATAAATCTTAATTTAGTTGGAACTAAAAATGAGGGAGGAGTATCTTACCTTAGATTATGAAGATGATGTAGAGAAATCACACAAACAAGCCCTAAATTTCTCCTCTAGATAAAACCCCAGCCTTCTTTTACCCAAGAGCCTCAGAGAGAATTAGAGAGTGTTTCTAATTATTTTATATTAGAATAATAGGGCAAATAATTTCCTAATAGAGTTATAAGTCATGGGGCCTTAAGTTGTTAAGTAAGGAAATGTCCAGATTACCCCCAACTTAAACTGCTTAAAATTCTCGTCAGTTGGTACGACTACCCATACCAGTCATATCCTTCAATATAAGTAGTACCCACCATTCGTACCCTAGACCTCCCCCTTAAACCCACACTGTCCACTATATGACCTACCCAAAACCAAATCGTATCCAACTATACATTCAGTTCCCCTAAATCGTATCCTTAGTAGAATAGAACCCAAGAAGGTTTGATCATTGCCTACCATATGAGTATATGGTATAACTCGTACCCTATATTATGGCTCTCATCTCCCACTTCCATAAAGGCAAGGCTATCTCTTAGGAAGTACCACCTGGCCTCATGTGTTCTACCTTCACTTATTGATAGGTCAAACACTTGGACACAAAATCAGCTACATCACGTTTCATGTTATTCCTCCAATACAAGATTTTCAGATCATGGTACATCTTAGTAGAGCTGGGTGAATGGCATACCTCGAAGTGTGCGCCTCATTAAGGATTCTTTCCAATAGGCCATAGACATTCGGAACGTACAACCTACCCTGAAATCTCAGAATACCATCACCACCAATTTCAAATGACATAACCTTTTGTTAAAACACATCTTTCTTGATCTGCATCAAGATGGGATCTTCAACCTGCTTCTCCTTAACTTCAGCACAAAGAGATGACTTAGCTAACTCATGAACAATCACCCCTCTATCTTTGAAATCTAAGAGTCACACTCCCAGATTTGCAAGGCGATGAATATCCTTCACCATCTCTTTCTTTCCTTCTTCTACATGAGAAAAGCTGCCCATAGACAATCTGCTGAGGGCGTCGGCTACAATATTTACCTTTCCCAGATGGTAATGCAGACTCATATCGTAGTCTTTCTAAAGCTCCATCTAATACCTCTGCCTGAGGTTCAATTCTTTCTGTGAGAAAACATACTGTAAACTCTTATGGTCAGTAAAAATATAAACATGTACTCCATAGAGATAGTGCCTCCAGATTTTAAGTGCAAACACTGCGGCTGCTAACTCAAAGTCATGAGTGGGGTAATTGCGCTCATGCACCTTTAACTGCCTAGATGCATAAGCTATCACCTTACCACACTGTATAAATACACAACCAAGTCCCACACGGGAAGGATCACAATAAACCACAAAATTATCTACACCCTCAGGAAGGGTCAAAACAGGAGTAATAGTCAGCTTGTCCTTCAATTTCCCAAAACTGTTTTCACACAAGTCAGACCACACAAACTTCATCTTTTTTTATGTCAGTTTAGTAAGCGGAGCAGCTATGGAAGAAGAAATATCTATGAACCTTCTGTAATACCATGCCAAACCTAAGAAGCTCCAAATATCGGTTGGAGTCGTGGGTTTAGGCTATTTTCTCACTGCTTCAAATTTTTGGGGATCCACTCTTATCCTGTAACTGGACACAATATGCACCAGGAAGGCAATAACGTCTAACCAAAATTCACACTTAGAAAATTTGGCATACAACTGATGATCCTTAAGGGTTTGAAGAATAATTAGGAGGTGATTGGCCTGATCCTCTTTACTCTTATAATAGATTAGAATATCATCAATAAATACAATGATGAACAAATCAGTAAATTGAAGGAATACTCTATTCATAAGATCCATGAAGGTTGCAGGGGCGTTAGTCAACTCGAAGGACATGACTAAAAATTCGTAGTGACCATATTGGGTTCGAAAGGTTGTCTTGGGTATGTCTGACTCCCTAACTTTCAACTGATGACAACTCGAGCGAAGGTCTATTTTTGAAAAATACTTGGCACCCTAAAGCTGGTCAAAAAGGTCGTCAATCCTAGGAAGAGGATATCAATCCTAGGAAGAGGATATTTATTTTTAATCGTGACCTTATTCAACTGACGGTAGTCTATGCACATCTGAAGGGACCCATCCTTGTTTCTCACGAAGAGCACGGGTGCACCCCTTTGGGAAACACTAGGATGAATAAAACCTTTGTCTAGGAGGTCTGCAAATTTTTCCTTTAACTCTTTTAGTTCCGCAGGAGCCATTCTATATGGCAGAATAGAAATAGGACGAGTGTCTGGCAACACATCAATGCCAAAATCTATCTCCCTATCAGGGGGTATCCCTGGGAGATCTTTGGGAAAGACTTCTGGGAATTCGTTCACTACAGGGACTGACTACAGAGATAGGTTTCCAACTTTTGAATCTTTTACTCAGATTAGATGATACATACAACCTTTGGAGATAAGCTTTTGAGCTTTAAGATAAGAGATAAAGTAACCTCTAGGTTCCACCGAACTCCTTGCCCATACAATTGGTGTCTCATTTGGGAAAAAAGTGACCTTTTCGGTTCTGCAATCAAGGATGGCATAACACGAATAGAGCCAGTCCATCCCAAGAATGGCATTAAAATCTATCATATCCAGTTCTATAAGGTCTGCCACAATTTCCCTACTATGAATAGACACGACATAATTTCTATATACCCTTCTAGCAACAATAGAATCACCTACAGGAGTAGAAATAGAGAAGGGTTCAATAATAACTTCGGGCTCAAATTCAAAACCAACAGCCACATAAGGGGTCACATAAGATAAAGTAGACCCGGGATCAAGCAATACATAAACATCATGAGAAAAGATTCGTAACATACCAGTGACAACATCTGGTGAAGCTTTCGCGTCTCGGTGGTTAGTCAAAGAATATAACCGGTTGCGACCGCTTTCGGCAGCTGAAGGGGCACCCTTATGATAAGGAGATGTGGAGGCGGCTTGGGACTTTGCCCCCGCCCCCCCGCATTTACTCCAGTAGAAGGATAATCTCTCTGAAGGTGACCCACTTTTCCATAATTAAAGTAGTTTCTTTTCTCAAACCAGGACTTCCCTAGATGATTCCTTCCGCAAACCTCACACCACGGATGAGTACAACACTATTGGGCCACACTACCCTGAGACTGTATACCTAGAGGTTTGGACCCATGAGGAGTCTGGAAACTCTGAGTTTGTCTATCTATTGGTGGTCTGGGTGCTGGGGCGCTGGCTGCTGACTGTGCATTATTCCAAAACTTCTTCTTCTTCGACCACTTATTACCCCAGTTACCACTCTGAGGCTGACTCTGGTGCTGGTCCGCAGATTTAGCTCTCTTAACCTGTCTATCTTTCTCTTTAGATTCAACAATCTTTTTCTTCTTCTCTTCCACCTGCTGCATATGAACAGTGAATCGAGCAAAGTCTAACTCCTTATTTAACATAGCCCCCTGGCACTCAAGTACTAGGTTATCAGTAAGGCCAGATGCAAATTTTCTCATCTGGGCTCTCATATTGCTAGTCAACTCTGGTGCATAGGGGGCTAGTTTATTAAACTTCAAAGTGTACTCCTGGACACTCATACTGCCCTACTTCAAATTCATAAAATCTTCTTCTTTTGTCTCCCTCAACTCCAGAGGAAAGAATTGATCAAGGAAAGCTTCCATAAATTCGCCCCAAACTGTGGGCTCAGGACTTTCACCTTTTTCATCTTCCCAGTCGGCATACCACTAATTCATAATCTCCTTGAGCTGATAGGTTGCTAGCTCCACCCCTTCAACCTCATCCACATGCATCACCTTAAAGATCTTTTTCATCATATCCACGAACGCCTGTGGATCTTCCGCTACCTTGGTGCCGGTGAATTTAGGTGGTTTCATCTTCATGAAATGTCCAACTCTAGTAGCCTCAGAAGTAACATATACAGACCCAACACCTTCCGATCATTGAGCCTAGTTATCTACCAACTGTGTCAGCATATAAATGGACCATTTGAATTCTGCATTTGAAATATCTCCCTGAGTAGTTGGGGGACGGTTGGCATTAGTCTGTGTAGCCCAAGGTGGACTGGTTGGGACTGGAGGGACTCTCGAAATAGGGACAAATTCTAGAGTGTGAGCCTTGTTACGGGTTCGTATCCCATGGGTGGGACAGACCTCATCTGCCTGAGCATTCTGATCGATGATACGATGTGGAGACATAACTCTATTTTTGAAACACAAGTGATCATTGAATAGGGGACAGTTCAGACTCTGAAGCACGAACTAAATCACAAAGAAGGGAAATATTTCCTAAATGCCTAGTAGCCTTCTACTTATAAGTGTGGTGCGCAACACACCCATAAATAAGACTCTACCTGACGCGATTTCGCAGACACCTTGGGACCATGAACTATGCTTTGATACCAAGATCGAAAACATAGTCATAAATATGAAAAGAAACAATAATTGGGAGATAAGGTTCCCTCAACATCAATTAACCTCTAAACAACTGTCTGCGAAAATCTCTAACAAATGACTAAGTCAAGTAACCGTATATAAACTGGGACAAGGCCCCCCCGTAGACCCTAAAACTGAATATAAGATAAAAGGATTGTAGGACATAAGACCTTCCAAAACATAGAAGGCTCACCACTTGTATCTACAGCTTTGTCTGAAAGATTTTACTGATTCTCCTAACCCCTAGACTGGGCCTATAAACCTAAGAGGTTGGAGAGGAAAGAGGGTCAGCACAAAAGTACTGGCACGCATAGATATCAAAACAAAACATAATATTTTTACAATCTATAGTTGAGAGCTATTATAAAGCAATTTTGTATCAAATTATTTGAAAACACATGGGTGTAAAGCAACAGTTTCTCAACAACAATGAAATACAACTGAGCTAGGTGGAATACCCTACATAATTTACACTAACTGTCAAACCTCGGTTGCCGCCGAGATTAGAGTATAAGTGAGGGAGAGAAACACAAGATCACATAGCATGGTGTCTAGACCCAATGGTAGTGCCCAAGATTACTTAGCCCAGGCTCTTACCTATAGTCCAAATTTGGGAATGACATAAAGTCAAGTACATAAGATCACTTAGCCTAGTACCAATATTCCATGTCGGCCAACACGTTTTCTAGCGATAAGCCCTTGTATCTCAAACGCCTTCTTTGGGCATCCACCTTTCTCATGTAAAATCAATACATTCAAATTTCATCTTATTCAATCATATATCGTATTCTATAGGGTATCGTCATACCCAACTTGCAAGTCATCAATATCACATCCACATATGCATAATCATGTAAAAACTAAGGTGCTTCATCATTTACAAGAGGTGAACAATATTTATTTCAAATTCATGCTCTCTTTTATTGATCACATACAATATGGAGTATTGAAACATTATCATGGCAATTTGAAAACAATTTATCATTCATATTTATCAAACTTCCATGGAAAATTTCAAATCACATATGCATGGTTTCAACCATTGAAATATATAAGCAAACAATTCTCATAACATAAAGAAAATGACTTAGAGATCATATTGAAAGCAAGATATTAGCATTTGATTGAGAACACCCATTTAAAAGCATGCATGTTTATAAAAAATACACCCATGAGATTTTTGGATAACCCCACGTACCTCTATTTCCAAGGATAATAGATGTTTCTTGAAGCTTCCGAATTGGTGATTCCAAATATACAATTATCTTTGAAAACCTATGATCAAATCTTGAACTATTTGGATTTTTATTTTGAAACCCTAAGGAGAATCCTTGAGTACTTTTGATGAAAGAATATGAATTTTGGGGTCCTTGGAACTGGATTTTGTATTTTAGGGCTAAGTAAGGGTGGAAAAGGACCACTTTGTCCTCAACACGGAGTGTTTAAGTCACTGGATTTCTTTAAATAGGTGCTGCCATCCCATTGCCTATGTTCACATAGGCGCCGCCTAGGCTATCACCTATGTTTACATAGGCGCCACCTAGGCTATTGCCTATGCTTTCCAGTGGCCATGGGCGATTGGTTAGGCGACGCTTATCACTTTGAAGGGCCATAACTTCTTACTCGGGTGTCGAATTTTAGCCAAATTGGTATCGTTGGAAAGATAACTCGAATACCTATCATTTGACATATAGTAAGCTTTTTAATTCGACATATACAGATTGTTATGGTCAATGGAAGGTGACACACTTTACAACGTCCACTAAAACTTAGTCGATTGAAATAGTTTCAACTCATCCTTGAGTTGAAGGACCTCTATGGTCTAAATTCAAGCTTGAGTGGATTCACATATTACAAAATAATTAACATGCCATATTGGCATAGGATTTTATGGCTTCAGGATTAACAACGCATCAAAATCAGGGTTTATATTGTAGCCCTAATTGCGGGGGGTTACAGTCACTAAGTACAGTACATAACTCAGCTAGTTCTATCAGAATCTAGACTGTCTGATACAGTCACTCAGTATCAGTTACATCAGTTATCAGTAACTCATGAAATCAGTATTCAAACTCAGTAGTCAGTATTATCACTAGTTCAGTTACAGTTACTTATTCATGCATGTATCCTCACATTCAAGTTATGCAGTCAGTTAGGTTTATACATATGAACCTTTTGCATTCAGCCTACCTCACTAGCAAACCTGTATATTCAATCGTACTGGCTCATTTATGATATGGTGTTTTATACCATAACTTCAGAAGTATAAGCTCCAGAGCATCAGTATCATTCCAGTTTCAACAGTCAAAGTCAGCATTGAGTCCACATTGTTCAAGGATGTTATGATTTGATTACTTCACTTTTACAGTACTTAATTTATTTTAGTAGTTGGATTTAGTTGTGGATTTGTCCCATCAACTCGTTATTCAGATAGTACAGTGCTAGAGACTTTCAGATTATAGTAAGTTCAGACAGTTATTTCAATTGTTTTGGTATTGAAATACCATATTTTCAGATGTTGTGTTTTATCAGATATTTGAACCTTATGTATTTTCAGGCTTTTATTCCATATTTATACAGTATATTATGCAGTGCTCAGGTGCAAATATCATTCATCAGTTAGCTTGTGGTCCTTTGGGGTCATGAGCACCGTATAGCATTCTGGGTACCAGATTCGGGGTGTTATAGTTTCACTTTATTGTTATTTGATTTTCAAGCTTGGAGTCTAAATTCTACAATCTCCTCTAATCTTTGTTTGTTCATCTTTCAGATCATGCCTCATAGATTTGGAACACAAGGAAATTTTTCATTCCCATCTCAGGACAATGTTGATAGGGTACATCCTACGTCTACAATTCGTCCTAGATATCAGGGTCCTATCCCTGATTGTTTTAGAGTTCCTCTGGTTGATTCTAGTCTTCATTAGGGTGAGGTTACTAATGTGTAATTTTTCCATGCTATTCATACTATTGCTCAGTTGGTTGCTGCTCAGGCTGAGTAGGATATGTTTAGTGGGTTGTCTATTGAGGCCACAAGGGTTGGCCAATTGATGAAAATAAATACTCCTACTTTTACTGGTTTGAAGGTGGAGGTGGATCCTAAAGGTTTCTTGGATAAAATCGAGAAGGTATTCAAGGTAATGCAGGCCAAAAATGTGGAAGGTGTAAGCTTTGTAGCTTATCAGTTCAAGGATATTACGTACCAATGGTACAAGGTGTGGGATAGGGATAATGGCGATGTAGAATAGTCATCCTTATGAGATGAATCTTCTGGTGCTTTTCTAGATTGTTTCTACCCTTAAAAGCTGAGGGATATGAAGATGGAAGAGTATGTGAATCATAAGTAAGGAAGAATGTTCGTCAAAAAATATGCCTTGAAATTTCATCAGTTGTCAAGGTATGCTCCCGATTTGGTGGCTGACATAAGAGCGAGGATTAGAAAGTTTACTTTTGGGTTATCACGATACTTGATCTTGGAAAGAAAGACTTCTTTGCTGATCAAGGATGTGGATATTTTGAGGTTAGTTATCCACATGAAGCGGTGGAGAATAAGAAGAACAAAAAGGCAGAGGTCAGAGATAGGAAGGTAAAGAGGAGAAGGTTTTCTACCAGGGAGGTTCTCAGTCGCCTGGTGGTGGGGATGGAGGTAAATGGAAGAAAAAGAAGTGGGGGAGTTGTGGTTCTTTCTCTAATACTAGTGCTCCTTAAATAAGGCAGTTGCATGATGGGCGTCCACAAGGTGGTGATAATTTAAGGGCACAGGGTTCCCAATCTCAAGAGAGTTAGGGTCAGTTGGCTTTTTCATGCCCTCCTTGTTAATTTTATGGTCGTCTTCATCGAGGTTATTCTGATGAAAGAAGGGCAAGTGTTTTAAATGTGGCTAGCCAGGCCATATGCTTAAGAATTGTCCAGTTGGTAAGGGAGATTCGTGTAACACCCCAAGACTACCCCCTTGATGTCACACAGTGCTTAGGACCACAACTGATCTCAAGCTAACCCATAAAATGGCATATTGTTAAGCAACTGATTTAAATATGTATAAAATAACTGAGTTTACTATGCTGAAACATAATTATGATGAAATCTAGGGAAAATACAATACTGATACAATTTTACATTCTGATAAAGCTGAAAAGAGGAACTGAAATTACAGGACTCACTCTGACTGACATCTATGAAGCCTCTACTATACTAACTATAGATAGCTGGGATGAGACTCCAACTACCACTAATTAATACATATCAGTAAGAAAGTAAAGTAGACGAATAACATCTAACTGAAGTCCTCGAAGTAGGAGGACTCATCAACTGTTGGCTCGAATCTTCTACTACCTGATCGTGATATATAGACTACAACTGAACTGGAACCTACATTATTAACAATGTAGCACATAAACGTACATATGGATCAGTACTTTTGGAATGTACTGAGCATGTGGGTGAATTCATAAGTAAAACAATAATGCAGCAATTCAAATAAACTGTCAAAAATGGATGCTAAACATGAGTGACTCACCTTGGATTGAATAATCAAAACTAATAAATCATAAGTCATGAGTAATACAGCATAAAAAAAATTCTTGTAAGACACCAAACATAGTTCTAATAAAACTGTACTCTGATTTTGTTCTTCAAATCATGCAGGCTAAGTGAAAAGTGCTAATCTTTATCAATCTTAAAACTTAAAGCTGAAATCTAATAAATAAGTTCTTAGGTAAGACAATATTTGAGTAAATTTGTGAGCATTTACACAGCTTTCTCAAACCTATTCTGACACTTTGTTTTAGGATGTAGGGACTTTGGGAGTTTCTTCCAACTGACATACACCATGTGACCTATCATGATGTCCAACTTTATGTTCCTGTAAGGGGAAAACCTCACTTTGGGGAGAGGTTTCATAGTCTTGCCAAGGAGTATAAACTTATCTTAAGTGATGACTGACTTAGCCCACTAAGGGCACATAATCTTTGTCCTACGGTGGCATGTAGTTCTAGGGCATGAGACCTTGAAAACATACCCAACTCGGTACTAAATACTACTAGTATTCTTTCGCTTAGAATTTTAGGAAATCCACCTTAAAATAGCACAAGGTTTTATAATGAAAATCAATTATGCTTCTCTTTCTTTAAATCTCAAGCTGCATGAACAATGTGTATTCCTTATCTTAGCGTAGGATCAAAAGATCAATTTCTTTCTTAAATCTTCGGAAACAACATAAAAAAGAGGCTTAAAAATCATAGTCTTCTTGAAATATCATCACTTAAACTTAGGGCTTAAAATCCATGCTATAATTCCTGTCAAATTAAAATAATTCTTCATACTTAATAATCTTCTTGAAATACTTCAATAATTTCAGTCAAGATAATGAAATCAAAATAACAATCTGAATCTTATGGATCAAAACATGAGTGCACTTAAAGCCTTTAAATCTCATAATTTCTTTCACATTACTTGCAACATAATATCATGCTTAAATCTCAATTGAAAATCTTTAAATCGAAACATGAATAGATGAGAACAAGCATGCACTTTAACACTTAAATCACATTATAAATCAATCAACTCAAAATAAGATAGGTTGGGTATGAACCCTAATTGAAATTTACGTAAATTGAACTTTAAAACTAGTTTTTGGGCACAAGGATTAAAGGAGTATCCTTGTTCAAAACTCCACATACCTTATTTGATTAATTGAATGTATAAGCTTGAACTTTGAATTTCTAACGATGTTTTTGAAGCTTCTTCTTGAAGTTCTTGAACCAGAAAAGTTGCATTCTTGTTTATATTAAAAAAAGAACGATAAAACCTTTGATTTCTTGAAGTTAAAGTTAAAGCTATAGGTTTTTTTGGAGAGAAATATGGTGATGAATGAGTGTAATGTGCTTAGAATAGGTTAAACATTCTGTTTTCATGATTTGGGGGAGTGCTAAAAGACTAAACTGCCCCTAGAAATTAAAATTCATAATTGGGATGCCGTTTAAGGCTTCACTGCAATGCGGTGGCTCCCTCATTGCTATACTTACCGCGATGCAGTGTAATCATAGTGAGTCACTGGACAATGAAAATTGCTATTTTGCACTATACCACGACGAGTAAAGGCAGTCATCAGTATAGCCACCGCAACGTAGTGGAATCTATGTGGTCTACTATTTTGGGAAATCCAGGGTCCAATCCTTGTCCAAAAAATCCAAAACTTACCCGAGACATGCTTCTTACACCCCTGAACATGAATTAACTAAGAAACCATCATCTTAGAGCCCTAAAGGTCAACGTAAAATTCTTTGAAGTTAGAAGGTCTTAAATATGGCTATGTCCTCAACTCTTAGTGAAAATTTCTAGACTTAAACCCCTTAAGTATGCAACTAAGAGATGAAACAAGCTATGATTAGTACGGGGTATTACAATATCTCCTACTTAGGAACATTCATCCTCGAAAGAGGCTGGTTAGACTGAGAGTATTATACCAAGGTAAGTGAGATCATTTACTAAACATGCATGAATTCGAACATGAGTGCATAACTGAGTCTGAAACATGATACATGAACTGAATAACATAACTGAGTTGATTTCTTGAATACTTGCACTGAAATAAGAATGGCTATAAGGCTGAGATAGAAACGAGAGAGTCAACTTATGAGTAACCTTACTTTAGGCTGAATCTAATTTCATAAAGAAAAGTTGAGAGGTTCACAACATAAAAACTCAGGATATTACCATATTACCCCCTTTGGGATAGTTCGCCCCCAAATGATACTGACTTGGCTAAAATACTAAGAAAAGGCTGAGATGATACACAGGACACTTACAGACTAAATCATGATTGAATATCTTGAATCTAAAACTGATACACGATGCATGAACTGAGCTGGGTTCGTAATTTGCATGAATGCAAACATTTTACCTCTTGTAGTGGCCTTACTCGCAAAACTTAGGGTAGTAAGACCAAAGAAAAGTTGAAAATTTGTAGGAGCTTATCTTCTTGATTGCTAAACTAGATCGCAGGCTCTATGGATCTAATCATACTGAATGCCCATACTTAAATGGAGTATTTCTTAAACAATCTTCTAAGAAATCCTAATAATATTATGGAGAAAAGAATTTTGGGCATGATCTAAACAACACAACTGACTAAGGAAACACAACATTGAAACAACTCTATAATATGGAACATAAACATATGAATCATAAGCTAGGATAGAATTACTAGTCCATAGGCAATACAACTTATTACTTTAAAGCTTAGAAATACTTCTCAAATACTCCCTCAACTATACTCTTCCCCTTAAATATAATACTTATTTAATTCAATTTACAATTTTTCATATGGGAATTAATAAATCCATCTACTAAAGTCTAAACTAAACTGAATTTTCTCACCATGATCAAGACTAACTCGAAATCACAAGATACAACATGTTACACCATAATACAAGTCTAAACCACATGATTCGTCTTCTATGTCTCGCCTAGAGTTCACACCCTAAGCATAACAAGACTTACCACTTCCATGACTAACTATGAACTCTTCCTATGGATTCATTAGCGCATATTGCATTCCTCCACTTACATCACCAAATGACATTCAAACCTATCTTCATAACCTATTATACACTTCTAAACAAACACCTATAAAGCATATTTCTCATATTCATTAAAAAATCTCTCAATAACAACTTCCATGCATTACTCTTAGGAAGACACGTATATTCCCAACTAACCAAGACATACACCAGTAGTGTAACCTCAACATTACTTCAAACTTATAGATTTACATAAATAAGCATACAACAATCTTTCCTAACATGAAACATCTACTCTCTCCCATCTATAAATTGTTCATCATCACTATCTTGACCTATAAAATGGTCACTAAAAGGTTAGGACATGAGAACTTAAAGCATGAAAGAATACTATGCATAACTGGGACGCTTAAATGAGGCTTGAGGAATAGAGCATCAATGTAATAGATTTATCAGAGAGGTCTAAACTAAGGATATTTATAACATAAACTGAATTTCACTGATCATTACAAGTGTAGCATTAGTGCTAGAATCAAACATAATGTAAAGCATAAGTACATGAGTCATGAGCTATATGACATGAGTTTGGAGTTTGTAAACTCATGGAATGTGATTCGTACTACTGAATAAACTGAAACTCCTCATACTAGAAACTGGGAGAGTACATGTTTCTCTATTTTGTGTATGAACATGAACTATGATCATAGAGATGACATTTAAGGCATGAGTAGATATGTAATGACTTAAATACAACTCTGAAATAAGAATAGGTTGGGTATCATTCTCCCTCATTGATGTTCTACAATACTCTAGTATCGCTACTTGAATCTGAGAATCTGACTTGGGTACTTGTTTTATCACCTCCCCCTAAGCTTTAAGTCATCACTCTAAGTCTAAAGACTACTTCACTAAAATCTAAACAGAACTACAATCAGTTTACTTTAGAGTCTAGGGCATAATAATACACATAAATACTAAACTCACCATGAAATACTGCATATAAAAACCACTACTAATACTTCCTTTTGAAATACAACTCTTAAATTTCAATTGCCTCAATAGTTATCATATAAAAGATTAAACACTGACTAACTTGGAATTTTTGGGAGCGTCACCATCTAGAATTTGAACTCTTCTTTCTATTTAATTAATCTTCAAAGATTCAAACGTAGATTTTAACACTGAACTTGGATATTCCCCAACCATAAGAATCACAAATCATACTTCAAAGACTCAACATCGCCTATCCATAACTCCTTAACTTAGATATTAAGGACACTATTTACTATATAACAATTCTCCTTCCACTTAACAAATGAAGGGTATTATTAACCATGTACAACCTAATAAACATCATAAATAATGCAGCCGTATATCACCTTGTGCACACCTCTTTATCTTACCTACAATATCATGCTAAATTTTAAATCAACAAACTTAAACTCTTACATGCACTATTCAAGCCTACTAGATCACCTTCATATTACTAGCATCATTAACTAAGAAACCATTACATTCACCTAGATGGTCATCCACTGTTCAATCTTAGTTTCTCGTGCTAGGCATTATTAACAACCTAACCTCACATAGTATTCTTGTTTGGATGCTATAAAACAAGACATCAAGAAATACTAGTCCACTAGAACCTTATAATAATAAAAATTGATCATACTAAAATAACCTATCTTATTATAATCTGCTAGCATATCCTCCTTCTACACATTATGACTATTTATCCATTTATACATCTAATTACTTCCATAGGTCTATAAGTTTAAAATAAACTCCTTTTTGCAACCTGTAGGGAAGCCCAAATTATAATACTTAACCACCCAATACTTTCAATAATAATCTATACTTTTCTAACACAACAACTACCATTAATAACTCCTTTCTTAGTTTAAGTAGACCACAAACCACCTTAATTAATAACTCATGCTCTACCTTTCACAAAACTAACACATAAGGACATATCATCTTAACACAAACTCGATAGCATTTATAAGTTCATCTATATACTTCTAATCAATTGACATCACCACCTTGCTTGTCACTACACTTCAATATCCATACATCCAACTATAAAAAGGTTCTACTACTCATGAATCATAACACTCAGGTTGCAATGTCCTTTGAATGCAAACTTTATTTAACAGTCTAAATTCGTACTTTTTCTCTCATGAGCACTATTTGAATTGAAGGGTTATGGGGAATCTGACTACATATCTTACTCTGTCTTAACTGAACAACTCATATAGATGAGGACATAACTTTTAATTTGAGTAACTTATAACACACTAGGGAGCTCCTCTTAAGCCCCTTTGTGGGACTTCTAAAGTTACTGATAGTAAATTTGAGAGCATCATCTTGGGAGGAATTAAAACTTGCTAATCATGTTGTCTCAAGAATAAGTCATAGATGGGGAAGTATGGAGTTACACACGAATAGACAGAAGTTTCTAAGAGAACAACTTTATAGGATAATCTATAGTACTCAATGAAAAGTGCAGACATCTCGGTACCATTTTGCAAGAATCTACCATTCAAGGCTTCACAGACACCCTAGGACATTTGAACTTTGTGCTCTGATACTATGTTTGTAATGCCATGAGACTACCCCTGGATATCACACGGCTCTTAGGACCACAGATCATCCCAAGCTAACACATGAGAAATCATACTATTAAACAACTGATTTAAATATGTATAAAATAACTAAGTTTACTGTACGGAAACATAATCATGATAAAATCTAGGAAAAATACAATACTAATACAATTTTTACTTTCTAATAAAGCTAAAAAGAGTAACTAAAATTACAAGATTGACTCTGATTGACATCTATGAAGCCTCTACTTTACTGATAATAGATAGTTGGGATGCGACTCCAACTATCACTAATCAATACATATGAGTAAGTAAGTAAAGCACATGAATAACATCTAACTGAATTACCCAAAGTAGGACGACTCATCACCTACTGGTTATCTACTAATGCCTGACCATGATATATGGACTACAATTAAATTGGTACCTATATTATTCACAATGTAGCACATTGATATATATGTGGATTAGTACTTTTGGAATGTAGTAAGCATGTAGAGTGAATGCATAAGTAAAACAATAATGCAACAATTCTAATAAACCTTCAAAACTGCATGCTAAATGCGAGTGACTCACCTTGGCTTGAATAATTAAAAAATTGGCAAATCACAAGTCATGAGTGATAAAGCATAAAAGAAATTCTTGTGATCCACCACACTTAGTTCTAATAAAATTGTACTCCAAATCTATTATTTAAATAATGCAGTCTAAGTAAAAAGATCTTACCTTTATCAATCTGAAAACTTAAAGTTGAAATTAATAACTGAAGCCTTAGGTAAGAAAATATATGAGTAAATTTATTAGCCTTTGTACATAGTTTTCTCAAAACTGTTCAGACATTTTGTTTTAGGATTTAGTGACTTTTAAAGGTTCATCCAAGCGACATACACTATGTGAGCTATCATGATGTCGAGTATCATGTTCCCTCAAGAGGAAAAACTCACGTTGGGGAGAGGTGTCATACTCTTGCTAAGGAGTATAACCATATCTTAAGTCATCATTGACTTAGCCTACTATGGGCATTTAATCTTTGTCCTATGGTGGCACATAGTTTTGGGGCATGAGACCTTGGAAACATACCCAACTCAGAGCTAAATACTACTCCTATATTTTTGCTTAGAACTTAAGGAAATCGACCTCAAAATAGAATAAGGGTTTATAATGATAACAAATTATGCTTCTTTTTTTTTTAAATCTCAAGTTATATGAACAATGAGGATTTCTTATCTTAGCTTAGGATCAAAAAATCAATTTCTTTCTTAAATTTTGAAAATATCTTATAAAAGATGCTTAAAAATCATAATCTTCCTGAAATATCAACACTTAAACTTAGGACATAAAAACCATGGTTTAAATTCATGTCAAATCAAAATAATTCTTCACAATCACTAATATTCTTGAAATACTTCAATAATTTCATTCAAGATAAATCAAAATCACAATATGAATCTTATGGATCAAAATATGAGCATATGTAATCTTGATGTACTTAAAGCCTTTAAATCTCATTCTTTCTTTCATATAACTTGTAACATAATATCATGGTTAAATCTCAATTAAAAATCTTTTAATCAAAACATGAACATATGAGAACAAGCATGCACTTTAACACTTAAATCATTTAATAAATAAATAAACTCAAAACAAGATAAGTTGGGTATGAACCCTAATTGCAATTTATGTAAATTCAACTTTAAAACTATTTTTGGGAACAAGAATGAAAAGAGTATCCTTGTTCATAACCCCACATACCTTATTTGATTAATTGAATGTAGAAGCTTGAACTTTGAATTTCTAACTATGTTTTTGAAACTTCTTCGTGATGTTCTTGAACCTGAAAACTTGAATTCTTGGTTATATTGAAAAAGGAATGGTGAAACCTTAGATTTCTTAAAGTTAAAGTTGAAGCTCTAGGGTTTTCTTTGAGAGAAATTTTGTGAGGAATAAGTCTAATATGCTTAGAATAGGGTATAATCCCCTATTTTCATGATTTAAGGGAGAGGAAAAAGACTAAACCAGCTTTAAAAATTAAAATTCATAACTGGGATGCCATTTAAGGCTTCATCATGACGCGGTGGCTCCCTCATCGCTATACACATCATGGTGTGGTGCAATTGTAGTGAGTCACTGGAAAATGACAATAGGTGTTTTGCTCTACAATGCGATGCAATGGAATCATGATGGGCTACTATTTTGGGAAATCCAACAGTGTCTAATCCTTGACTGAAAAATCCAAAACTTACTCGAGACATACGTCCTACACCCTTTAAACATGAATTAACTCAAAAACCATCATCTTAAAGCCTAGAAAGTAGACTTAAAATTCCTCGAAGTTAGAAGGTCTTAAAAATGGCTAAGTCCTCAAAACTTAGTGAAAATTTGAAGACTTAAACACCTTGAGTATGCAACTAAGAGTTGAAAGAATCTAGGATTAGTACGGGGTATTACACATCGAGAGTGGTCCAATCTCTATTTGCTTTATCTTCTGCTAGTGCATCAAGTGGTATGGCTTCAGTGACTAATCCTTCTTCTGGTATTGATAAGAGCTCGAATAGGTTTATGCTCTTGTATCTTGGCAGGAATTTGAGGCATCACTTATTGTGTTTATTGGGATGTTTACAACTCTTGTCTTGTGAGATTATTGTCTGCTTAATTCGTGGTCCACTCTTTCCTATGTGACCTCATATTTGGTAGTATATTTTGTCTTTAATTTTGAGGTTGTTTTGGATTTTTTTCTATTTCTACCCTACTAAGTAACTAGATTATTGATAAGAGCATCTATAAGCCTAAACCATAATCATTTTCCTCAATCTATCAACATTGGGAAAATATAGCCCACCTTGGTACTTCAAGATACGATAACTACTAATCAAAAAATTAACAAACTTTTGTTGACCCACACTACTCTTAATATTTATCAAATTGGGATCCAACATTTGATTTTTCTTTATCTCAACTACAAGAGATGACTGCGATACCTGATGAACAAATACATCACCATCGTCAGAGTCCGCGAGAAGAACTCTAAGATCAGTCAAATAATGAATGCCCTTCACCAAATCCTGCTAATCCTCATCCATATGAGCTAAACTCCCCATGCAATACCTTCTAAGAGCATCAACAACTACGTTAGCTTTACCTTGATAGTAATGAAGACTCATATCATAGTCCTTTACCAACTCAAGCCATCTCCTTTGTAAGAAATTTAACTACTTCTAATTAAACCCATATTGAAGGATCTTATGATCAGAAAAGATGTCAATATGAACCCTATAAAGATAGTGTCACCACATCTTTAATACAAATACTATGTCTAATAACTCCAAGTCATGAGTAGGGTAGTTCTTCTCATGAACTTTCAATTGCCTAAAAGCATAGGCCACCACCCTACCATACCACATTAATACACAACAAAACCAAATACGAGAAGCATCACAATACTCTACAAAACTATTATTACCCTTGGGCAAGGTCAAAACTGGAACCAAGGTCAATTTATCCTTCAACTTTCCAAAAATATTCTACATAACTACTGAGGATATGCATTTATTTCAGTATTTTCAGTAGCTTCAGTATTTTAGTAGTTGGAGTCAATTGGGGGCTTGTCCCATCTACTCCAATTTTAGACAGTTCAGTTAGAGGCTTTTCAAACTAGACTAGTTCAGACAATATTTCAGATTTCAGATATTTTATAAGATATTATTACAGTTGTTATTATTTATCAGTATTCAAATAGTGAACCTTGTGGCATTTCAGCCTATTTTCTGCATTATTATAGTATTATTGTTCAGTGCTCACAACAGGTACCAGTCATGGGTTAGCTTGTGGTACTTTAGGGTCGTAAGCACTGTGTAGCGTCTGGGGTACAAACTCAGAGCATTATAGGAATCTACCTAATTAAACACATTTTTAGTTTTGATTCTTCTTAATAGCCAATATACAAACTTTATATTAATTAATCATCACCATCATATTCATTATAACCAACTTTACAAAAGTGAGAATCCTTTCAATTCCTTTTTTAGTTTAAGAGCTCTTTTTGTGACTAACATATAGTATTATATTTACATATAAATGTGTATGTCAAGTTTGTGTGTTGCATTTTCATACATGTGCCTTTAGTGTTTCCTCCCTCTTAAACATCTATTATTTCTCAAAGTTATTTTCTCAACTTGTTCAAATTTATAATAGTAAATAATAAACTTAGTGCCTCGAAAAACCAAGAAATAGGTTGTTTTCATAACATATATGCTCTTTATACTTGTGGCTTCTAACGTCTTGGATATTTAATGACAAATCAGAGCAAAAAGATGAAAGTCTTTTAATATATAGGTAAATTTTACTATCTTTTGATTTTTATAAATAGAAATATTTTTGGTTGTAATGCATTAGAGAGGAAGGATAAGATAGTAGGACTAATTAGCTATGTACTGCAAAACAAATGGACTACGTTCTTTGTTTAGAAAATTTATAAGTAGCATTCGAGAAAAATTTGAGGTTTTGTTGTTAGCAGGCCATTGATCTCTAGTATAATATGAATTGGACGGTGAGATTGAAGTTAAAGTTTATGTCTTTTGAAGAATCTAACAGTGTATGATCTTCATCAGATGCTTCAGGCAGAAAAAGTTACTCTTTTTGGTTACTAAATCATTCTTGGTGTTGAAAAATATTGTTGTTAGTTTGGGTGTTTGAAGGAAATAAGAAGAGAATTTTGGTTAAGGATTAACATTAGGCAAAAGAGTGAATTTTTTTGGAGAATTCAAATAAGATGGAGAGATCCATGCCCCCAAAAAGGATAAATAAGCAACTAATAGGGAAACGAGAGGACATTGGCTTGCATAAATTAGATAGAAATAGAAATGTTGCTGAAATAAAAGGGATTATCGATAACACGAGGGAGGAAGAATTGGCAAAGTTGTTGGTAAATCAAAATTCTGCTGGAGATATCCCTTTATATGTTTCGGCAGAATATAGTTATTGTGAGTTACTTAAGAAGATGATCAAGTACTATGATCTTGTTGCAGCTAGAATCAAAGCAAGGAGCTGATTTGATAGGTTGCACATTGCTGCTAAACAAGGGATTTAGGTATGTTGATGGTAGTATAACATCTCAGTTATGATTCTCTATTCTCTAAATCTAGTCTTCTAGTAGTCTTACTAATGATTTTTTTCATTTGCTAATGTTGCAGATGTGGTGAAGGTACTAATACTAGTACCTCCTGAGCTATCAATGACTATTGATGCTTCAAATACAACAACTTTACATAGTGCAGCAAACCAAGGACATATTCAAGTGCTAAATTATCTATTGGAGGCTAAGAATAGTTTGGCCACTATTGCAATCAGTAATAGGAAAACAACCTTTCATTCTGCAGCAAGAAATAGACATGTGCAAGTGGTAAAGGCCCTTTTGAATAAGGAAGAAGGGATAGCAAGCCGTATGGATAAAAAGGGTGAGACTACACTTCACATGGCTGTCAAGGGTGAAAACCTTAAGGTTGTGTAGGAGCTTATTAGAGCAGACACTAAGTTAATAAATATCATTGACACGAAGGGCAATACAACATTGCACATTGTAGCTCGGAAAAAAAGAGCTCAGGTACATTGTTTTCTAGCATATATGTAGGTTTTCTTGTTGTTTAAAGTCTAGGAGTTTCTTCTTTGACTTTGAATCTAATATTCCTCTATAGTAGAAAGGTCTCATAAAAGATAACTACAAATAGCAGTTCACAAAAAGTGAGACTAGTAAGTAGAAAAATAAAGCAGTTGGTTACCTGTTATTTACTATTTCCTTTGACATACTTCATTGACTTCGAAGTATTTATTTTATACGAAGTAATAAATAAATAATGAGACTTTTCAAAAACTAAAAATATAAAAGAAATTGTCCCTAAGAACAATATAAACAAATAAAGTTCATTGTCAAGCTGAGTGTAAGTTCCTAAGATTGAGAATACCTAAAGGTTACAAGGGTTACATATTATAGAATTCCTAAAGGTTCCGAACCCATTCACTGCAAAAAGGTACCAATTGTCATAATTATATGTAATACTGATGATGTTAGCAAAGGAGAGTTTATAGATATCTTTTGGGAGGTGATTTTTCCACAAATAGCTACTACCCAAGACACCACTGATATAGAGGCAGACACATACTATCTACTAATGTAAAAAATTAGCCCAAACCTAGATGAAAAATACACCAAATTAATTGAAACTAATACAACCCATTAATATATAATGAGAAAGCACAAAATAAGTTGTAATAACCTTGGACTCCTTTTGTTTATTGACATGAAACCATAAAAAATTCATTAAGAATTGATCAATTTTCCCTACTCTCGAATGAGAATTTCAGCACACATACTATAGAAAGGACAAATGAAGAACCACATTGTTTCAATCACTGAGCATAAGATATATACAATCAAAAATAAGTCCAAATGTACATCCCAAAATTGCAAGCAGAAAGATATACAAGAAAACACATTGGGGTTGCTAAAGCACGATGACCAATCTATAAGAAATACAAATGGCATTATACACGAAAAATAAAGTAAAGTAGAGCTCACCGAAGGGATTGAGTATCATGTTTACGCACGTCATTGCTAATTTCACATAGTAAGGAGAGAATTGCGCACACAACAGTGAGAAGAGAAAATTAAGAGATGCAAATTAGGGCTAATTTTGTTAATTGTACAGAGAAGAACTCTTCTGTATATGTTTAAGTGAGAATATAGGGTGTTTCAATTTTTTAAATTTTGTTTTAGTGACTATGTTTTATTAATTAGCGCCTAATTATGATTTTTTTTCAATTAAAAATTTGGCGGTATTTTTTTTCCAGCTTAAGACTAAAAATTATCAATAGGGACTAGTTAAAAATGAATTTAGGACAAGATTTATATCTTTGCAATAAATTGTACAATTAGGGAACAAAATATAATGTCGTCTCAATAGATATTCTTTTAAAGACGATATTATATTATGATCCCTAAATGTTGGTCTTAAATCGACCTTTTTTTTAGTGCCTCTCGACTGCCCCACTCTTCATATCATTGGTACACCACATCTGTCAATTGATTAAAAGCAAACTTAACACACTTAACTACCAGAGTATGCATAATCTAAAAGATCATCTCTATTTCATCAATGAAACTTTGAGTATCCTCCTCAACCTTTACACCCACAAACATAAAAGGGTACAATATCATGAACTGGCCAACCTTTATGGCCCCAGAAGATAGAGAAAAGAAACACCGCATTCATACTTATAGTCTATCAATTGAGTCTACAGATTAATGGAGAGATGAAACTCATATTAGTAGCATTTTCTTGAGGTGACTGAGTAGGAGTATCTCTCTCAAAAATAGGGTTAGGGGGATAGGTTCAACCCCATGAGGATAGTAAGATGTCATGGCCCTTGACTGGGTCTAAACCCCATAAGTTGTACAAGCTATATCCATATGGTCCTCAGTCGTGACAGAGTAGTTTGCCTGAATGTCAGATTCTCTTGGAGGCATGATTTAAAAGATGATAGAACAGAAATCACAGGAATCGAAGAACTTAGACTCTATATCTAAATATAGAAGCAAAAGAAAGGGAAATTTTCTTAAATATCTTGTAGCCCATCTCTTAAAAGTGTGGTGCGATACACACCCATAAAAGAGACTCTACTCGATACGGCTTTGCAGATACCTAACTAACCATGAACCTAGGCTTTGATACCAACTTTACATGACCCAAACATGGGCCTTGTCATAATAAGCATATTGAGCCCAAAAAGGATCAGAGATTGCCCAATTAAACTAAAACGACTATCATATCAATCCACAAGTGTTGGATAAAAATCGATTATATATCAAGATAGTAGAAAATAAAAAAATAATCATAACTTAGGAAGTAACTAATCAATCCATTAATGTTCAACATACTAAACTAGCATATGCAATTCAATAGTAATCCACCAAGCCTTTATAAATCTGATGTCTAAATGTGTCTGGACATACCCTTGACAATAGGCAAAACCAAATCTAAGATAAGTCTATGACTTAAGATAGAAATAACATGAAATATATGCCTTCGAAAGTATGAAGATTAACACTATAAAGTAAACACACCAACTGCTCAAACACTAGGTCACTACAAAAGAAAAGAAGAAAAAGCTTCGACCTTTGTGTCTTATGGGGACACAATATTTAAAGATTATTAGCTGTTGGAGCGCTAACATATAACTCGAGGGTAAGGATAAAATATTTCCATTATTCGAAACTAAGTTAAACCATCATAAGTGACCATATTTATATACATAGGAATATATCTTGAGATATATAGATACATAAAGTTCCAGAAAATGGGACAAGGCTTAGCATGTATTTTGAAGAAGTTAATCATATGACATGGAGTGGAGGTCTTTAAATTTTCACCCTTATAGTTTAGAGGGATTAATTTCTGGGTCATATTAGGAAAGTGACTCTAACCCCAAGTCATCTAATTAAGCATGTGCACTCTAACCACAACCTATTTTTATTAGGCAAGTGAACTCCAACCATAATTTGTACTATTAGGCAAGTGGACTTTAACGAAAAGCTGTTGTGACCATTATTTATCAATAATGGGACTCTATCCCTTAGTCCATGCAATGACATCCATTCAGATCAAAGCTCAAGGACTCAAACCCATTGAGCCAATTCAAACCACAGAGGTTACAATTAACACCATAAATGACCACAAGATCTTCATGAAATATTTTTACAGCCAATCACTTGAATAGGACAATGCCTTAGTTTAATACACTATTCAAGTTAATTTCTCTTCATCAATACCTTTACAAAACCATTCACTCTTCATTAGCATTCTAATACAAAGTGTTAGTTCAACCACAATTCAATTTTATATTTAGATACGCTAACCCCTTTAACCAAGCAAACCAATAATGTCACCAATTAACCCATTAAATGGCCAACAAGGCCCTTACAATACCATTTACCAACTATTCATACTTATTAGGACATTTCCCTAGTTCAAACAACCATTAACATATGACTAGTTTTTCTCTAGGACATTTTCACAAATATTTTGAGGGCATACCCTTGCCAAGAACAAAATCAAAGTCAATATCATCAATCATAGGGTTACTTATGACCCATTTGTTAAACCACAATTAAAAAAACCCTAATGTACAAACCATCACCAAAAATATGTATAAAGACAAGTTTAAATAAGAGTAAACAATATCCATCACTATGCATCAAAACCCTCAACGTTTGGTTTCAAAACCACCATTTAAAAATAATAATTAACGATTAGAACACACAATATTTTTAACTAACAATGAGGCAAGGAGTCACATGACTTAAACAAGATGATTTACGGAAAGAAATTGAACCCTTTAGCCACTAGAAGAACAGTTATGGAAACCCTAGCCTCCAATCTTTAAGAATGTGTTAGAGAGTACTTTTCGAGTGTTTTAATCTTCCAATAAATGCTATGAGAGGCCACAAAATGATATAAAAAGTGGGGACATAAGGTTTTTAGGGTGGGAAAAGTCTGGAATGACCTTAGCTTAAAAACTGAAAAACACACATAGTAGGGTACGACTCAACCTTCTTAAACCATACCCTAGGGTATGAGTGGTACCCTAACTTATATCCTAAACCTCCCCTTGTACCCCCATACTGATCAACATGCAAACATACATAGACAATTCATATTACAATGTACTAGTAGTACTATTAGAGGCTTACATTGGTTAGAAACATCAATACAATCCTTAAGACATCATACAACTTGGAAAAATACCACTCATACACTATTATAAAATTAGTATGATGCCTAGATGTACCTAGTAGAGAAACTAAAATAAATACACTATCTAACATATGAGAGAGGGTCCCTAACTGGTACCCCAACATATAACTAGAGCCTTTTCATCATATATTTCCTAAATCTCAATCCTAGGAAATTTGTAGAGGTTCAAAGCCAAGGTGTTTCACTATAGTGATCCTAAATTAGCTATCTGAAAACAAAGGAAAAGAAAATAAGAGAAATCCTATGGTATTTGATGTGCATTTGTGAAACATCTCTTCTGAGCATGAGTGTTTATTGACCATCCCTAAATTGGCATACATTATTTCTTATAAGTGAGTTGGACTTATTTATTGTGAGGGAGCATGGGCTGTATTTCTAACTGCTTATTTGTTTGGGTAGTGTAACTAGTATATATTCATGATTATCTATAGCTAATATAATTGAAACACCCTGGGTTTTAGCCCTTGTAAATTGCCTGTGCTTTGAGCTCACTTCCTTGTAACAACTCATCTTGTGAGTCATATGGTGTGGGTATGCAGGTGACACAACTTATAAGGTTTCCAGTGATTGGTCATTGGGTTTCTATTATGGTTACGACTTGGTGGTGGGTTTATTTGGTTAGGTTATGAGTCGTTAGGATGATCCTTTATTTAATAAAAAACTTAGTAACTTGAATTATTTCTAATTATGAGTGGATCACTAAGAGCCGTGAGGATAGGTTAGGTGTTATTGGTACAAGTCGTATGTTGTCCAGTATCTAATCCATTGGTTTCTATCATAGATACGATTGTATGTCATCCGGTTTCTTAAAGCTTTAAGTTTGGGGAATTATGGACATTTCCCTATTTTAACTCTCTTTGATAACACAACATAAAACCCCTTTTCTGACTTTATTAACCTATTATTATCAACTAAACACACTTAAAATCACTCCCAAACTCTCTATTAAAGAAAGAGGCTAGGGTTTCTTCAAGACAATCAATTAGGGTCTTTCAAGAGTGATTATCACTGTCTTCCTTCGTTTCTAAGGCCTTGTACTCCTCCTTCATTGTTATTTTAACAAAAATCTCATCTTTTAGTATATGGTTTTCATGGAACTGTTATGGTTTTGACATAATAGTTTGGGGTTTAGGATGTTTATGTTTGAATAATATTTGTCATAGTTTAATTGTATTACCTTTCATTCTTTTGATATGATATGATATTGTGGTATGCATAGTAATAGTAAATGGATTAAGGTGTACTTTGGATCCCTCAAATTACTTGGTTATGTTTTTGAAACTTATCTCTCCTCTACTTGTTTGTTAAAATGCAAATGAGAATAATTTTGTCACATAGTTTGACTATTCTTGAAATCTTTGCATTGCATAAATGGTCTTGTAAGCTAAATTGGTATGTTTGGTTTTAAATTTTTTGGAAATTCCTTGGTGGCCATGGTCTTAGTTTAATTATAAATGGGAGAGTCTAATTATGGTTTATTGCTTTTATATGGAATGGTTGGAACAGACTTGCAAGCTCTAATTTTTGTAAGATGATACCAATAATTAATAACAAACTAAAATACTCTTTGTTAAATGGTTGGAATGCATAAAAGGTTTAAATATGGACTTAAAGGGGGTTGTGTAGTAAAGTCATGGAATGTGGAGGTCCCGGGAGGACCAATACTAGAAACTCATATTTTTCTAATGTGAGGTCTAGTCATGGGGACTGTGTGTATGATGTCATAATTATATATTTGGAAATGTATTAGTTATCTCAAGTTTTCCTCTGAATCATGTGGCTAATATGCACCGGGGTCCTTTTAGCAGGGGAAACTGAACACATATAACCTGTGGGAGGACATTTTGGATGGCAAATCTACAGAATCTGAGTTAAGGTTTTTATTGTATGCTAAACCTTGTTCCTTACCTCGCCATGGTATTTATGTATATATGTTATTGCATGCGGATCTTTACTTTGGTTTAAAATGATGACAATATTTTATCTTTATCCCAAAGTACATGCTAGGGTTCACTTTGTTAATCGTCTTTGGGTGTTGTATCCCCATGCAATGCAAAAATTTGCCATACTACTATTCCTCTTACTCAGTGACTTGGATTTGGGGATAGCTTTGAGTTAGACAGAAGTGAGCTTTCATACTCTAAAAGACTATATTTCATGATATGTACTTCTCTCATTATTATTACTTTCTTTATTTTTGTTTTGGCTATGGTCGAGGGAATATACCAATTGGATGTTATTAATTCTGGTTAGAGGCTTTGTCGTACTACTATAGGTAGGGGGCAGTGTCGATATTGGTGTTAGCCTTGGTATTGGTAATGGCATTCGGGGTTGGCATCGGTTGGATATTTGGTTGTGATTGGTTGGTTAAGGTTTTAAATTTCATTTATGTTTTTAAAATATTACTATTTTATCTTGTTATATGTTAAGAATTCATCTGACATTAGGTGTACGGCAGTTATGGTTAGTATTAGAGGTAGTCTCTAGTCCTAGTTTGACTTGAGATGCCTGACAAAACTACACCCTGGTTTGGGTCATGTAAGATTGGTATCAGAGCCATTGGTTTATGGTCAATTGGATATCCATCAAGTCTTGTCGAATAGAGTCTCTTTTAAGGGTGTGTAGCATACCACACTCATAAGGAAGAAGATATGATGAATTTAGGATTATTTTCTTTCTTGTGTTTTATTTTTGAGTTGTAGAGTCTAAGGTTCTAAATTATCCAATAATTCACATTTGTTCACTTTTTTTTTATCATGCCTCCTCAAAGATCTAAAGTTCATAGACACTCCTCTGTCCTACCTGAGGACAATTTTGATGGAACATATCCTACCTATGGGGTGTAAACCCAGTCTAGGGGTCCAATTCTTGATTTTTCTTCTGGAGTTCCACTTTTTCCCTTTCGTTCTTCTAGAGCTCCTTAATCTAATGTGATGAATGTTTAGTTTTGTTAGTTTATACATATGTTTACTCAGTTGGCAGCTTTTCAGGTTGAGCTTGGTATTTCTGTCACTCCATTTCTTGAGGCCACAAGGGTTTGCCAGTTTATAAGGTTGAACCCTCTAACCTTTACTGGTGTTAAGTTTGAAGAGGATCCTTAAGGTTTTTTTGATGAGATGGAGAAGCTCTTCCATATTATGCAAGCCACTAATGTGGAGGGCATGGATTTTTCCGCCTACCAATTGAAGAAGGAATGAGACCAGTCAAGAAGTTATGATGCTAACTTAGTTTTGTGGGAGGATTTTTTAATGCTTTCCTAGACCACATCTTTCCTCAAGAGCTGAAGGAAACAAAGGTGAAAGAGTTTGTTGACGTAAAGTAAGGCAAGATAACCATCATAGAGTATGCCTTAAAGTTTCACCAGCTATCTTGGTATGCACTGGAGTTAGTTTCATTATGAAGGATTAGTTTCATTATGAAGGATAGAATGAGAAAGTTTGCATTTGGGTTGTCTCAAGAATTTATATTGAAGAGCGACGTTGCCTTTTTTAATAAAGACATGGATATCTTGAGTTTGGTTTTGTACATGCAGTAGGTTAATGAAGAGAAGAAAAAGCATGCAGAGATAAGGGAGAACTAGAGAAAGAATTTAGATTTTATGAGTAGGGTGGTGGCCAACAGAAAAAGAGTGGGAAGGATTGGGAAAAGTAGTAAAAAAAAGTGGGGCAATTCTGAGTCTCACTCAATGGCTAGTGCTCCCTACCCAAAGTTGTCAAGACAGGCATTTCCATAGTGGTAACAATTTTATGCAATAGGGTGCCTAATCTCAGGCTAGTGGGACACAGTCAGCTCTATTCTATCCTTTCTATAAATTTGATGGCCGGGTGCATTAGGGTTACTATGATGAAGAAAAGGATAAGTGTTTCAACAATCAACCAGGGCACATGGATAGAGGTTGTCCAATTGCTAAGGTTGCTTCAAGGTAAACAAGGTTTTGGTTTACTCTGGTACCAAAGGGTACACCATCTAGTTTCAGAACTGGTTTGAACCATCTCAATGCTCTCACTAACCGCTAGGAGCCTAATGCATCGCTTGGTGTTGTGATTGGTATGTGGAAATTCTTTTCTAGTGATGTATGCTATTTACTTAATTAGGGGTTCACTCTTTCTTTTATGTTACCTTATTTGTGGCTATGTATTTTGGTTTTGGTCCTAAGTGTATTTTGGACCTCTTTTCTATTTCTACCCTGGTGGGTGACTCTGTGTCGCTAGAATAGTCTATAGGAGTTGTGTGGTATCTATGGGTTATCGGGATACCTTGGAGGATCTGTTTGAATTAAACATGTTTATTTTAATGTCATATTGGGATAGATTGGTTGCACTCGTGCTATGTTTCTCAAGAATGTCGGACCCATAAGGTTATCTTTACGTTTCCTAATAAGCCAGTTATTGAGTAGAAGAGGTGTTCCCTAGATTCTAAGAGGTTATTTATATCGTATCTTAGAGCTCAAAGATTAATCTCCAAGGGGTGTCTCTATCATCTAGTTTGGGTTAAAGATTCTAACTCGAAGGGTCCTTCTTTGTATTTTGTTTTGATGGTTAATAAATTTCCATAGGTATTCTATGATGACCTTTCTGGTGTCCCTCTCAATAGGTAGATTGAGTTTTGGATTGATCTTATTTTAGATACTCATCCAATTTTTATTCCCTCGTATAAAATAACTCTAGCTGAGTTGAAGGAGCTTAAGGAGCAACTAAAGGATCTTTCGGAAAAGGGTTTCATCTGTCTTAGTGTTTCACCATGGGGTGTACCACTATTATTTATGCATAAGAAGGATATTTCTCTTTAGTTGTGTATCGATTACCGATAGTTGAGTAAGTAGATGATAAAGAATAAGTACCATCTTCCAAAGATAGATGATTTTTTATTAGTTGCAGAGTGCTATATTTTTCTCCATGATTGTTCTTTGATCCGGTTATCATCAAGTAAAGATTAAGCAGGTTGATATCTTTAAGACTATTTTCCATACCCGATATGGGTATTTTGATCTTCTAGTTATGTCTTTTGGGTTGACCAATGCCCCAATAGAATTCATGGATTTGATAAATAGAGTCTTTCATTAGTTTTTAGATTTGTTCATTATTATCTTCATAGAAAATATTCTCGTGCACTCTAAGAGTGAGATAGATGATGCCGATTACCTCTACATTGTGTTGTAGACCCTGATGGATTAGCAGTTAGATGTCATGTTTTAGAAATATGAATTTTGGTTGAACACTGTCACTTTTATGGGTCACGTCAATTCTAGTGAAGGGATCATGGAGGACCTGCAGAAAATTATGGTGGCAAAAAAGTGGCCTAGACCCACGACTCCAACCAATATTTGGACCTTTATGCGTTTAGTTGGCTACTACATAAGGTTTGTGGAGATTTTTTTGACTATAGCTGCCCCGTTACTATGTTGACTCAAAAGAAAGTGACGGTTTAATAGTCTGATGCTTGCTAGGTAGCTTTGGAAAGCTAAGGGATAAGCTATCTTGGGCTCTAGTCTTGACTTTGGCTGAAGGCACTGATGGATTTGTGGTCTATTGCTATGCATCTCGTGTGAAGATTGGTTGTGTCTTGATGCATCATGTGAAGGTAATAGATTATGCCTCTAGATAGTTGAAGGTGTATAAGAAGAATTATCCAACTCGTGAATTGGAATTATTAGATATGATATTCACATTGATAATTCAATGGCACTATTTGTATGAAGTGCATGTGGATATCTATTTTGAGCATAAGAGCCTGCAAGATGTGTTTAGTCAGAAAGAGCTTAACCTCAGGCAAAGGAAATGTCTTGAGCTTCTCAAGGATTTTCAAATTAGTCTTCACTACCATTTAGGTGAAGATAATGCGGCTGTTGATGCTCTGAGCAGGTTGTCTATAGGGAGTCTAGCTCATCTTTTCAAAGCGAGAGTTGGTAAAGGATATTCACTATTTGGCTTATCTTGGAGTTCACCTCTTGGAATCTAAGGATGATAGTGTGTTTGAATAAAAGGTGGCGTAGTCATCTCTTGGTGCTAAAATCAAGAAAAACCAAGTGCTAGATCCTATCTTGATAAGGATTAAGGTTAATGTAGGTAGGCAGAAGGTTATGGCCTTTATATTAGTGGTGATAGTACCTTACGCTATCAAGAAAGATTAGGTGTTCCCGATATAGATAGTTTGCGAGAGAGGATCTAGGCTGAGGTGCATGAGTCACGTTATGTTATTCATCCTGGTTCGACAAAAATGGATCATGACCATAAGGAGATTTATTGGTGGAAAAATATAAAGTGGGATGTAACTTGTTTTGTTGCTAAGTAAATGGTATGCCAACAAGTAGAAGTTGAGCACATGAGGCCGGAAGGATTGTATCAAGAAATTGAGTTGCCTGTACGAAAATGGGAAGTGATCAACATGGATTTCATTACTAATCTTTCTCGGTCTCAGAATGAATTTGATTTGGTTCAGTTTATTATGGATAGAATGACAAAGTCGGCTCACTTCTTTCTATTAAGGACTAATTTCTCGAATGAGTATTACGCAAGGTTGTAACTCTAAGAGATTTTGAAGTTGCAAGGGGTACCTATTTCCCTTATCTCTGATTGTGGTATGTAATTTTTATCTCACTTTTGGCACTTGTTTCAAAAAGGTTGGGGCACCAAGGTGAGTCTTAGTACAACTTTTCATCCACAATCAAATGGACAAGTAGAAAGGACTATTCAAACATTGGAGGATATGCTTCAAGCGTACGTGATTGACTATGGTGGTAGTTGGGTTGAACAATTACCCCTTATAGAGTTTTCTTATAATAATAGCTACTACTTTAGCATTGAGATGGTTAATTTTGAAGCCTTGTATGGTAGGAGGTGTAGGTCTTTGTAAAACCCCGCAAAATTCTCTCATAGAATGAACCTTAGGGTATGTCAAGTGAGGCGTGATTCCAGCCCCAAAAGATTAAGAAGTGACTTCCTAAGTGAGTATCGTGTTAACCATATATAATTTCCCTTATTTTGACTTTTTAACACATAGGAAATTTGATAATCTTTCCGTCAAAATAAGATTCGCCTAAATTTGATAACCAGGTAAGAATTTATGGCTAATTTAAGTCCTAGTCGTAAAACAACATCATTTTAGTTCTTGGGGCATCCTGGAGAGGGTCTATTTGACAATTGTCAATTTTCAGAGGAACTCCGCGATAGTGGTGCATCACGGAGTACCACAATTTCCCAGTAGTCATTTCTAGTGTCCTGGCACGATTGTGATGCATCACGCTGAAGTTCCAGGTCTCAACTAGTGGGACAACGCAATGGCTCTACGTCGCGGTGACTACTAATTTCCCATTTGTTAATTTTCAGTGAGCCACCATGATAGTGGCACGTTGCGGTGGCCCATGAAATCAGGTTCCCAGTTTAATTTTTCCATCTTCGTACAGAAGTTAAAAAGGGTACTTTGGACTTTTTCCGAGCCTCTTAAACCGTGCAAACACCAAATCAAGGTCATTTACAAGCATTCTATGAAGTTTTTCTCAAGTTCTCTCTCAACAAAAACCCTAAGTATCCAAAACCTCTTGCAAAAATATCAAGAATCCACCATAGATTTTCTTAATTGAGTCAAGATTCAAGGTTAGCAAGTCAAGAACTTCAAGAACCCTCAATCAAGAGTACGAATAGAGTCCCAGAAGCGAGAGTTCATCCAAAGCTTCTAATTCAAGGTATGTGGGTTTTTCAACAAGGGTAATCCATTCACCCTTGTGCCTAAAGGTTTATTTAAACTACAATTCTCTGCAATTTATGAGGTTTTACACGAAATTAATTTGGGATTTTTCGCCCATTGTTATTGGTTGCAAGTTTTAGATGTTTCCAATGAATTTAGAGTCTAATGGCCTGATTTTTACATTTTTTCTTGAGAAATTGCTGTTGGGTCTATACCCTATGGTTTTAATCCTTGAGAAGTTAATAGTTGAAATGTTTAAGATATTGAAGTATATAAGTATGTTGAGATTTTGAGACAAATTGCTGAAATTTCCAGATTTCTACATGGGTTATGAATCTATATGCTACCTATTATGCTTTTGATGAGTTTTAACTTGAGATTGATTTATGGGTTATTAATCCCTACTTGAGACTTGCAATTTTATGAACTATTGTGCTATAAGCACCCATGATTTAAGTATTCTGAGATTGTTGAAAAATGTTTTGACCTAATAGTCATTGAGCTTTGAAATCCACTTTCCTATCTGAGAGTACAGATATGATTATTGGGTTTGGATTGAACCATGGGATTATTTCTAAAATTAGATTTTTACAAGATGAGCGCAAAAATCTAAAGGGAATAGTATTTAGCACCGAGCGAATAAGTTACTACAGTTTCTTACCCCAAAACTACGTGCAACTGTAGGTTGGGCCTGAGGCCGAGTTTATATTAGTCCCGAGGCCGAGTTTGTTTAGTAATCACTGGACCCAGTTTATACTCCCTGGAAAGAGTGTGACGTCTCTCCCCAACGTGAGGTCTCGCAAGGTTTATGTCGGTTAAGAGAATCTCCCTAAACTAAAGTATTTTCCATTGAGATAAGATATTTTCCTTTAAAACTAAAATACTTTCCCTTGATATGAGCATTTTCCCCTAAAGCTTGAAATGAGATATTTTCCTAATGTGAATGAAATGCCTTCAAGTATGTTCCAAAGTTATATAATTTCGAATTCCAAGTATTTGAGTTCAAAAAGTTATGAGTTCTTGAGCATTGAAAAAGTTTTACTCTCCATGAGACATATGCTTGAGTTGAAAATGTTGCTTAAAGTTTCCTTTAGCCTTGAGTAATGAGAATAAGAGAAGAGTACAAATTTCAAATCTAAAAGTATAATGACTCACTAGATTGGGTTATATGTTCCATTTTACATGATTCATGAGCTTCACATTTTATACTTATTCAAGCCATGTGAGTTATTACTTATTACATGCATGATTTGATTAAAGAGTATTGATGTTGTTTTATATAAATGCATGCACCGCCACATACTCAGTACATTCCCAAGTATTGTTCCATATATACGTCTATCTGCTACATTGTCTTACAATGTAGGTTCAGGTGCTCAGTCCCAACCTCATCAGTGATTTTCCAGTACCTCTATCTATGTTTCTACAGTGGTGATTCCTCATGATTCATGGACCTATATTTAAATATCTCAATATTTTTAGAGACTATGTTGTTATTTCCAGTTCATTTTGTGTTAGTTAGTGACCTGTCCCAACGGCTCTCTAGTTCATGGATTAGTAGAGGCTTTGTCAGACTAGATATCAGATTGTGGTTGTGTTGAAGTTTCTGGTATTGCTTGGTCATTTGGAATGAGCATTTTCTCTGTATCTCTTTTTATATGATATTACTATGCTAGTGTTTGAATTATTTTATCTTGAAATGAGTTTTACTAGTAGAAACAGGCTCAAAGGGTTAGCTTGGAGCTACTTGTATCCTTAAGCACCGTGTGACATTTTGGGAGGTGATTTTGGGTCTTTACAGTCTCATATAAGGTGGTTTAAGGTTGAAAGACAGATATGCTTGGCCCATACTTAGTTTACCAGGCTATGGAGAAGTTGAAGGTGAATCAGATAGGCTAAAAGAAGCCCAAAGATGCCAAAAGTCCTATACAGATGTAAGAAGAAGGAAGTTAGAGTTTGAGGTTGGGTATAGGATGTTCGTGAAGGTATCTTCCATGAAGGAAGTGATGCAGTTTAGAAACATGGAGAAACTTAGTCACTGTTATGTTGGTCCATATTTGGTTTTAAGAAGTCTTGGTAGTGTTGCATATTAGTTGGAGTTGCCTTCTACTTTGATCTCCATTCACCCGATATTCCATGTTTCTATGTTGAAGAAATGTATGGGTGATTCGTCGTAAATTATTCCGAGCAAGGATAATGGTATTTTGGATTTCCTATCTTATAAGGATATCCCAGTTGAGATCTTAGCTCAGCAGGTTCATCAGTTGTGGATCAAGGACGTGGCCTCGGTAAAGGTTCTATGGAGGAACCACAAGGTGGAAGGGGCTACATGGGAAGCTAAAGAGGACATGAAGTCCGATTATCCATTCCTATTAACCGCTCTGGAAACTTATACTTGTGGTGTGTGTTATTCGTAACATTTTTGTTTTCTATCTTTGTTAAAGATAGATTAAAGTTTTCCTTGGCATCTTTGTTCTCAAACTTAGTTAAAAGTAAGAGTAAAGGTGTGTGGGTTCTGAATTGTGCTTGTATTATCTTATCCCATCATTAAAGATGAATGATCCAAGTAGGGAGAATTAAACAGTCTTGGGTTTTGGCCATAAAAAATTTCCTAATCTTTGAACTCACTTTACTTGTAACGACTCATTATATGAGTCGTATAGTATGGGTATGGGTCATGTGACCCAACTCATAAGGTGTCCCATGATTAGTGGTTGGGTTTCTATTGTGGTTACGACTTGGTGGTGCAAGTCATTTGGTTTGGTGATGAGTTTTTAGGACAATACTTTATTTAGTTAAAAACTTAGTAACTTGACTTAGCTTTGAGTACGAGTGGCTCACTAAAAACCGTGATGATAGGTTACAAGTCGTTGGGAGAAGTCATGCGTTACCTAGTGTCCAATCACTTAGGTTCTGTCTTGGATACGACAGGATCATACAAGTTATATGTTCTAGTTGCGAGTTGGGACCAAGGAGTTGTATGGTAGATAGTGTATGGGTCTCCAATTCACTGTCTTGGTAACGACTCCTTGATACAAGTCATATGTTTGTGTCACAAGTCATGGGGTCGACTCGTAACCACTTGCGGTATTTTTACATTTTTAAGTTGGGAGCATTCTACAATTTCACCTTTTTAACTCCCTTTGATACCGTAACATAAAACACCTTTTAGAATTTTATTAACCTATTATTCTCAACCCAAAACTCTTAAAATCTCTCTCAAACTCTCTATTCAAGCAAGATGCTAGGGTTTCTTCAAGACAATCAATTAGGGGATTTCAAAAGTGATTCTCTTTATCTTTCTTGGTTTTAAAGGCATGTTACTCCTCCCTCATTGTTATTTTAACAAAAAGCTCATGTTTTAATGTATGGTTTTCATGGTATTGTTATGGTTTGGACATAATGGTTGGGGGTTTTGGAAGTTCATGGTTGAACAATGTTTCTCATGGTTTAATTATGTTTTCTTTCATGCTTTTGATGTGATTTTGACATGAATACATGGTAATGGTAAATGTATATATGGGTACTTTGGATTCCCCAAATGACTTGGTTATGGCTTTGAAACTTATGTGCCCTCAACCTATTCGTTAAAATGCCCATGAGAATGATTTTGTCACATATTTTGAAAATTTGTGAAATTTTTGTGTTTCATAAAAGGTAATGTAAACTAAATTGGTCTGGTTTGTTTTAAAAGGTTTTAAAATGCCTTGGTAGCCATGGTCTTGGTTTACTTGTAATTGGCGGAATTAAATTGTGGTTTATTGGCATTATATGGCATGGTTCGAATAGACTTGCATGCTCTTATTTTGGTATTATGATACCAACGGTTAATGCCTAACTAAAAGACTCCTTAGTAAATGGTTAAAATGTGTAAATGGTTCTAATATGGGCTGAAAGTGGGTTATGTATCAAAGTTGTGAAAGGTAGAGGTCCCCGGAGGACCAATACTAGAATCTCATATTTATTGATGTGAAGTTTGGTCATGGTAAATGTGTGCGTGATGTCACACTTATATTTTGGGAGATGTACTAGTCATCTTATGTTTTTGTATGGCTCATACGGCTAACATGCACTAGGGCCCTTTCAGCAGGGAGAGCTGAACCAATAAACCCCATGGGTGGACATTTAAGACGACAAAGATACACAATCCAGGTTAAGGTTTTAATAGCATGCTAAGCCTTGTTACTAACCCCAGCACAAAATTTATGTATATATCTGATTGCATATGGTTATTTACTTAGGTTTGGAATAAAGGCATTTTTTTTTATCTTTATCCTTTACTGCATGCTCGCATTCACTCGTCTAATCATCTTTTGGTGCTGTCTCTGCATGCCATTCAGGAACCATCCATACTACTATTCCTCCTGCTCAGTGACTTGGATTTGGGGACAGTTTTGAGTTTGACTGGAGTGGTGAGCTTTCATATGGTGGAAAACTCCATTTCAGGCTATGGACTTGACTCATTATTGTTATTTTCTTTAGTTTTGTTTTGGATATTGTTGGGGGAATATCCCGAATGGATGTTATTTATTTTGGTTAAAGTCTTTGTCCAACTACTAATAGCATGGGAGGTATCGGTATTGGTGTCAGCCTTGGAATTGGTATTGTCATTGGGGGTTGGCGCCAGTTGGATATTTAGTTGTGATTAGTCTGTTATTGTTTTAGATTTCATTATTTTCTTTAAACTGTTATTATTTTATCTTGTTATTATTAGGAATTCATCCAACATAAGGTACAGGGGGTTATGGTTGGGTATTAGGGGTTGTTTCCGATCCTGGTTGGACTTGAGATGCCCGACACGACTAGTCCCTAGTTTGGGTCATGTTAGAAATGCCATAGCTTGATTCCCTTGTGTCATATTGTTGTTCTTCATGTATACACACAATAGATTTAGAATTATTAAAATAGGAGGGGTAATCTTTTTTATCTTAAAGTGTTGATTGATTGTGTTGGATAGCTTAGAGTTCTCCTAGTTAGGCATCGTTATTTGTTTTATTTGTTGTGTTGCCTAAGGACATGCAAATTTTCTAAGTTGATGGTATTGATGTGCTATGGATTCAAAGCCATTTTGATGCTTAAAAGACTGAAAATATGCAAGTTACTTAGGTGTTTTAATTAGATATGATGGGTTTTGTGTTATGTTTTATAGGAAATCAGGTTTTCATATTATTATGGAAGAAAAGAGTGAAAGTTAAAGTTTTGGGCCAAAGAAGTTGGCACCTATGGCCCATATATGTTTCCTGTGGTTCGTAAGTGCCAAAGTTGGAGTCAGGAATTAAAGATCCAGAGACTAAAAAGTTCATAAAACAAGACTCTGTCAGTTACGGAGGGCACCTACGACCCATAGGCGCCACCTACGGTTTATTAGTGATAGAGTACGTTGTAGAAAAGTCAAATATAGAGAGTTCAGGGGATTTTGGAGGAAGCGGGAGTCTATGTGGGACCACCTATGGTTCGTAGATGCCACCAATGGTCCAGTAAGTGGCCACTGACCTTAATTTTCCTCTTTTATTTGGGAATGATTTCCTAGGGTTTCCTTGTATCTATAAATAGTCTTTTGACAATTTTTTGTTCGCTTACACACTCTATATACATACAAACATATATTTGAATCCAGGATTTGATCTTGATCCTGGGATTATTTTGTTCTTGATTTTGGTTTATAATTTAGTCATAGAATTTGGGTTTTACTCATTGATTATTGTGATATTGTTTGAATGACTTCAATTATGAATTACTTTAATCGTTTCACAACATCTAGAGACTAAAGCCCTTTCCTAGGGTTATGAGAACCCTGGTAGATTGATGAAGTAGGGGAAGTGCTATGTTGTTCTAAACTAATATTCTTGCATGTATGGTGGTTACCTTCAATTTAATAGCTTTCTTAGCAGTTGCAAATGATAAGATCCTACCTAGTATATCACTACTTATTTCACAAAAGTAGTAGGGATAAGGAAAACGTAATCACAATAGTAATTTAAAGATTAGTTATCGATCTAGGCTAATCAGAATCATCTACTAAAGAAAATTATATTTTATCTGATAACTTGAGAATCAAAAGTAATAGCTAACTTAGATCTAGGATAAGGATTAGTAATGCAACATCCTAAGACTTAAAAGGTAAAGGGTGAAATCTGTCAACTTGTTCACAAGACAGTTGATGGTACATAACTTATTAGATTATGCATGCAAGATATTGGGTTGGTTCAACAAATCATGATAAACCTACTAAGTTGAGAATCTAGGGAGCATAGTCCTAGTGATCGTTTTTGACCGATTACAAATAAATTTGAGTTTCGTTAATTGTTTGAGATTACTACTACAACCCCCCTCCCCCCATTTACTTTTTGCACTGCCCATTGATTCCAGCAAATAAGAAATATAATTCCATGAATTCCCTTGGGATTCGACTCCAACCTTGTTGGTTTACTATGTTTTACATCAATCTCTTTAGCTCAATTTGAACTATAACTTTAAGTGACATCACTGATCTACATGAAAAATCCTATTATGGTTAGGATAGGTTTATTTTTTTCTATAATTAATCTTATTCATTCTCTTGTATATTTTATGTTTTTAATACTTTTAGGGCTCTAATACATATTTATGGTCTTGGAATTGCATACATCAAATTTTAGGGTTTTATATCAAAGTGAGATCTTAACATTCCTCCTTTTCTTATTGTAAATTAATAATTATGTTTTCATAACAGAAGTCTTCTTATGTTCTTGCATTTATGAGTAGCTTAACACAACAACTATAGCTATGGGAACCACGAAGGATTAATGAAATAAGATTCATTGTATGAAGTAATTCATAATCGCTGTTTATGTATGTGTTGTTATTTCCTTAGTTGTGACTGCCTTATGCAAGTGAAATTTTTACTAACACCCCTAATCTTTACTTAAGATAGAAGGAGAGTACGGATGGGACAAATTAAATGGAAAACAAAGACATAGAGCTACCAACATCCACTTAATAGCTTGAGACAATAATTTGAGATAGTTATCTAAGACCCATGGTAGGGTTTAGTAAATAGTCTTATGCGATTAAAAAACTTAACTGAGAATATTGCTTATATAAGAGAATAAAGTTGTTTGAAGTATACATACATATCAATTCTACATACCAAACACCGCGAGAGATCACAGAGTACAAAAAAACATCAAAGTTATGATGTTATTAGGAAACACATTACTAGCACCTCTTTAATATTTATAAATATTAATCCAATAAATCAACAATTATTGCAACTAAATTAGTATTTTTCAAATTCTCTGCTTTGCAGATTGTTCTTGAATGCCTCGACAATGAATTGACTGATATTTTGACTGATTTCCTATGGGATCAACACCAAACTTGGTTTGGCTGTAAATTTGACAACAACTAATTTATACTTCATTGTGAGGAGTAATTTGGGCAACATAATAGCTTCTGGAAAAAATAAAAGGTAAGACTACGTATAATAGATCCTTATTGTTTGGACCTTCTCCAAACCCCTTTCATAGTAGGCACTTATGTTAGACTACGTATAATAGATCCTTATTGTTGGACCATCTTTGAACCCCATACAGAGTGGGCACTTTATATCATCACTCAAATTATTGTTACACTAAAATGGAGAGTAGAATCTTCACTTAGACTTTCCATTGAATAAAGTTTGAAAATTTGGTGAAGGCCAAGTCAGGCATTTTTTGAGTGTGTTGTCTTCTAGGGAAATCTGGTAGTGATTAGAGCATTAATTGATGATTTTGATTTAATTTTGTGTTAGAGAAAAAGTTTTGAAAGTCGTAGAAACTTTTGTTATGAAAAATGTATTAGTAGAACTTTGATTATAGTAGTTACCATGAAAGGGTTAGTTCAGGATGTTGAATTTCGACAAATATATTTTGAAGTGGCCAAAACTAGGACCAAGTACTTATTTAATGGTTTAGGTCATTTTGCAACAAAAAAGCTATTGTAGAATCAGAAGTGTCACCACAATAGCAATTCAATTTGTCTTAAGGGTCGCTAGAATGACAGATCTACCTCTGCACTACCAAAAGTGCCATTACAATGGCAAAATGTAGAATTCCATCTTTTAAAATGAGAAAACTTATTTTTCATTCCCACTTTTATTAAAACATTCAAGGTCTTAGTATAGGCTATTTTATTTAGTTTTTCAGGTTTTCATCTCTGGGGCTAAGGCTTCATTACTTTTTAATCTTGAATCACTCATCTAAATTCAAACAAATCACAAGAATCATGATTATGATAGAAATTAGAGTTTATCCTTAATTTATAAACTGGTGGAAATTGGTGGGGATATTACGTTGTTTTCAGTTGAAATTTATCCTAGGGTGATAAAAAACACTTCTTGTTGTAGAATTCTTGTTGATGATACTTATATACAAAGAATTTAAAATTTTAAAGTATGGAAAATCCTAAGATTATGAACTATGGCAGTTCATTATATTTTATTGATAAATGTAAGTTTTTTATTATTGGAAATGGTAAAATATTGTGTTAAGAGTTGTGAAATTATTGGTTATAGATCAAGAATGAGATAAATTTTTTTTTAAAAATCAAGGTTGTGGTATTATATTGATTTCAAGTAAGGAATCAAGGTAGTTTATGGCTTAAGTATAGTAGAGACTTTCTTGACACTATGCTTTTATGTGAATCAGGTGTTTTAGTTTACTTTTGGGAGTTACTTGTGACTATTGAAGGCATCTTGCATTAAACATTATACATTATGTAGTTGTGAAAATAATAATGTGGTGATATTGATATTGAGATGATAAATAGATCGGGTGTTACGTCGACACTGTTATTAGATTGGATACCAAATTAGTACTAATACATGAACTGATCTTGTCCTATGTAGGTCATATTTTAAAGTCCTTGGCAACTCTAGTATGTTTTTACATCTTGCTTGAATGCAATCATCATTTCATTTGAATATGTATGTATGTATTTATGTATATATGTGTGTCTATGTTTTTTTGTGTGTGTGTATAGGAGGGGGGTTGAATATTATTTAAGAATCTGCCTAAGTGTTATTAATGTACTTGTGTACTTTTATTCTTTATGGCATAAAGTATTATTATTGTATTTAGTTTTAAACTAATTGTGAGTTGTGTTTTGAATTCTACTACACGTGTCTAATTTTTCTATTTATATAATGTTAAGTTGAGTCAGTCAATGAGGCCTACTATTACTTAGTTATTGTAATGATACTACCTGTACTTTTTTATTGAGGGTAGAGCGTGTTCCAGCATTTGAGATATGACCTCGACTCCAGACAGTGATTTTAGAAATTAACTCAAGTGTGAGCGCCATGTCCGGTCATCCATTGGGTCATTCATATATCATTCATGTCCTTTGTTTCAAGACTAAGACATTTGTTTATTTAGCATTAGATAATCTTTAGACTTGGTTTTTTAATAGTGTATTTTTGTTCTTGAATGATGACTTCAGGTCCTAAGGGTTGTATAATTAGAGATATTTCCGCACACTATCTTTAGTCGTGGATATTAAATAAGGTAGAATTGAATTTGATTGATTGATATTGTGTTTTAGTGAATTAATGATATACTTTTGATAAAAGTGACTTCTAAAGGCCTGATTTAGTTGGTAATATGGGGTTAGATAGTTCTCCCGCCATAAGTTAGGGTGGGTGCTACTCATGATCAATTGGATCGTGACTTAAGTAAATTGATCTATCTTTTTCCTCTAATAATATTTTAGAATTTGTTGTAAAATATATCTCTATTTTAAATTATTTATTTTTTGTAGAATTGAAATATATTATAAGGAAGTACTTTCTTTTTCTTGTTCACATATATAAATAGAAAGTAGTGGTTATTGTTAATTATTATTATTATTATTATTATTATTCTCATTTATTTCATTATTGAATGTTATAAAGTTGTATAATCAATTAGTATTTCTTACTTCTTTTTTTCAACTAAAATAATATTTAATTTTTCATAGTTATATAATTTAAAAAATAAAAGTCATGATTATAAATACTTTTAAAAAAAAGATATAAAGGTTGATAATATAATGGTAAAATAGGCATTTTAAAAGTCAATTACAACAAAGAGTGAAGAATGATTATTGTTAAAAGTTGAGGCAAGAGTTTGATTTTCAAATCAAGGTTGAGGGGTCTAAATAATTTTCACCCATACAAAAATAATTCAAAATGGTCCTTGAATTTAAATTTCAGTAACTTCCTTGGAAAGAAACTTTGTGTACCTATAATCATTTTTAGCTATGTTTATAAAGCAACAATACCTACACACAACATGCTTAAAAATATTATCATTATAATTGTACTCGACAACTTGTCATGTTTTGAAAATGATCAATAGTTTCCTCATTAGGTAAACTTTCAATTACCTTATTATAATGCCTCTTTCAATTCATACGATTATTTCTAGCGCGCCAAAATTTAGGCTAAGGTGTTCCTCGGGTTAAGAATTAGAAATTTCAGGCTAGGCTGCTAATGGCTAAATTCAAGCAAGGTATGGTCTAGGAAAATCTAGGAGTGGACTGGGTAAATGTAAAAGGATTTAATATATTTTTATGTTCAGTAAGACGATAAGAAATCTGGATGATCTTTCAGATGTAACTTTGGGTAATTAGAACTCCTATTATAAAACCTAACATAGATGGGTTAGTCCAGAATGTCAGAAGGTTTGGGCATGCATTAAAGAAAAGACTAAAATAGGAGTAATCCTAATTTTCTACCACACCAAACCTGCTATAGATGATAGCAGGATACTACTACAACGCTGTTATAGCCAATGTATTATAATGCTTTACATCATTGTTTTAGTGTTTTATTAATATAAGACAAGAATGTGATATCCTATGCTTCATGTCAATTGAAGCCTCATGATAAGAATTATAAAACCCATAATTTGAAGATGGTGAAAATAATCTTTGTATATAAGATTTGGAGCTACTATCTCCATGGTGTCAAGTGTTAGGTGTTCACAGATGTAAAGCCCCAAAAAACGGGTCCCGGAGCGTCACACGGTGCTTGAGGCTATGAGTAGCCCCATAAATAACCCTCAAATATTAACAAAGTAATCATCATCCAAGAATAAAATAATTTCAGAAAGATAACAAAATACGACTTATTAGTCAACTCCCAACATCTATACTAGTCTGACAAGCCTCTAAGAAAATAAATAAAAGCAGTGAGCCATTGAGACATGCCCCAACTACTCATACTCAGTTATCAAATGTAAATAATTCCGTGAAACAAACATCAGACATCACGTCATTAGAACATGAGGACTCACCACGACGGAGGATGTAGAACAGCGTGCCCAAAGAATCACTGTCGAACCTGGAACTGAGCACCTGAACCTACATTTTGAGAAAATGCAGCCCACATCCGAAGATGTGGGTCAGTACCATGGAAACGAACTAAGTGTATGGGGGTGTATGCAGTTTTATAAACATTATCATCATAAATATTTATAAGAAATATGCAGGATGTATGAAAGACTCACATAGCCCAAAGAAAATCATCATAATCAAGAGAGGATGAAATAAGTACAATAACACATGTGAGTCATCATATAATTTGTTAATCACTTTCAGTTCATCAAGAATATCAATTCTCATAATGTAAATATCTTTTAAATCTTTCGAAAAAATAACTTTCACAATTCCACATTCAAATCACTTCACCATTCACCATAGACACAAGGAAACACTCACACGCTGGGAGATCCTATAACCGATATAAACCATGTGAGCTACATGGAGTCCAATGTACAACCCACATTGGGGAGAGCCATCCTATCCTTGCCATCGGAGTAGGACTATCGATATAAAATCCACACAAACTAGTGATCACTATATAAATCAACCTTAGGCTACTCCTATGGGGGTACGTAGTTCTAGGGAAGTAAGGTCGCTTTATACCTCCCACTCGGTGCTAAAGATTTCAGTAATATATAAATATACATCTGGAGCCATCATGCTTCCCATCTATCAAAATCAACCACGTTGTGGATTTCTTTCACACTCGAGTTCAAAACAACTCCACTAAGACCAAAAGGTCAAATCATTCAAAATATCTCAAATATTCAATATCAACGTGCTTATAACACACACTTTCTCAAAAAAACACAATTTCCAATGGGGATTCACTACTCAAATATCAAAATCATGAAAAATATCATTCAAGATTCATGCTTTATATCTCCACACATGTAAATTCATCTTTCAAAATCATAAACATCAAGATTTCATAATAATCATCATAAGATATGGGTTTATGCTTCAAATTTGTAAAAATCAAATAAAAATTATGCCTTTGTAAAGAAAATTACTTTTGGGTACAAGAACGAAAGAGAGTTCTTGCTGAAAAACCTCACATACCTTGAATGATGAACTTTAGATCGATACTCATTTTTGAGATATTAATAGTGCCTTTGAATTATGGTTCTTGGAGTTCTTGAACTAGGAACTTGGAATCTTGAATAAATTTGCAGAATTAATGGTGAACTTTGGAGGTTCTTGAAGTTCTTGAACTAGGAACTTGGAATATTAAATAAATTTTCAGAATTAATGGTGAACTTTGGAGGTTCTTGAAGTTGGATGTAGGAGCTTAGGGTTTTCTTTTTGAGGAAATTTGATGAAATATAACATATAATGCTTCTAATAGGCTTTAATATAGGGTTTGGACAGATTTTGGGTGAGCGTGAATGACCAAAACGCCCCTAAAAAATCAAATAATTCTCGAATCTGTCCTTTGGTGGACTGTTTTGGTAGTCTAAAGTAGATCAACCATAACATTTTACTCGGATATCCAAATTTGATGAAACTAATTTTATTAGAAAGAGGACTCTCATATCTTTTTGGTGATATATAATATCTCACCTTGATCATTGTGTACTAGGAGATATGATTGTTTGAAGTTGACCCAAAAATTTGCTTTTCATAGGATGAAGTAGATCGATCATAAATTTTTTCTCCGATAGGCAAATTAGATGAAACTAATTTCATTGGAAAGAGGACTCGCAGAGCTTTCCGTTGATATATAGTAGATCACCCAAATCATTATGTACAAGGAGTTATGATCATTTAAATTTAATGAAAAAATACACCAGGCCTCAGTACTTTTTCCTGCACGCTTTACTCTTCACTACTATCACGATTCGATCGTAATGTTCATAACTCGTCGCTCGAGTGTCCATTTTTGATGATCCACATGTCGTTGGAAATATTATTCGATACTCTACACAATGGTGGGTAATAATCTAATACATTCTGCATGGAAAATTTATAATTCATTCTAGAAGATAAAACCAACAAGTTTATGCACAAAATTTCAACAAAAAATTTCCCGGGGTATTACATCATCCCCCCCTTGGAAACATTCATCCTCGAATAACGCTAGACATGACATGATTAGATAGGGAATAGATCATACATCTAAAAGCATTCGTTAGACTCATCATCACATCGTTTCTCACTCCGAATGCAACATAAAATGCATAAATTCAAGAAACTATAGATGAACACATAATAAATGACAGCCGAACTGCTGCAACTTTTATCAAAAGTGCATGATTTAGGAAAGAATGGTACCTTTGGCTTGATCGGAGTTCGCGGAAAATAGGTGCGGGTACTTGGATCGTATATCCGCCTCAGCTTCCCAAGTTGCACCCTCAACAGATTGGTTTCGCCACAACACCTTGACCAAGGAAACTTCTTTGTTCCTTAGTCTTCGGACACTGAAATTAAAAATCTCATAGGAATCTCATCAAAAGAAAGATTTTATTGAATGTCAGTATTCATAGAGAAATCTGCTACCACAACATCGCTAATATGCTTTCTAAGAATGGAGACATGGAATATTGGATGAACAGAGGACAACTCGGAAGGCAACTCGACCTCATAAGCTACCTTACCAACACAGCTAAGAATTTTGTAAGGACCAACATAACGGGGACTAAGCTTCCCCTTCTTTCTAAATCTCTTCACCCCCCTCATGGGTGAAATTTTCAGATACACTAGGTCACCAACTTGAAACTCAAGGTCTCTCCTTCTAATATCCGCATATGATTTCTGACGACTCTGTGCAGTTTTTAACCTTTCGCTAATCAACTTAAATTTTTCCATAGCCTCAAATACCAAATCAGGACCACTCACAGCCGCTTTACCCACCTCAAACCAACCTATGGGTGATCTACACTTCCTCCCATATAAAGCTTCAAATGGAGCCATGCCAATACTAGAGTGGAAACTATTATTGTAAGCAAACTCTATCTACGGTAAGTGATCATCCCAACTTCTCTTAAAGTCAAGTGTAAAAGATCTCAACATATCCTCTAAGGTCTGGATGGTCTGCTCAGCTTGACCATCGGTCTGCGAATAAAAAGCAAAACTCAAAAGCACTTGGGTACCAAGACCCTTCTGAAAAGCTTTTCAAAATTGCAAAGTGAACTGAGTACCCCTATCCAAAATGATAGACAAGGGAGCTCCATACAGTCTGACTAGCTCTTGGATATACAATCTAGTGTAATCCTCAACAGTATATGAAGTATGAACAGGCAAGAAATGAGTAGACTTAGTCAACCTATTAACCACAACCCAAATGGAATCATGATGGCGTTCGGAAGGAGGTAAACCAATCACGAAGTCTATATTTATCTCTTCCCACTTCCAGGTGGGAATACTAAACTCTTGCATCATACCACCAGGTCTTTGGTGTTCAACCTTAACTTGTTGGCATGTTACACACTTAGCTACAAACGCTGCTATATCTTTCTTCATGCCACTCTACCAATAGATTTCCCGCAAGTCTCGGTACATCTTGGTGGCACCAGGATGAATAGAATATCACACCCCGTGTGCTTCATCCATAATCCTCTATCTCAGATCATTAACATTCGGGACACATAATCTACCCTAGAATCTCAACACACCATCTCCCCCTTAGGAGAAAACCTCTACTTTTTGGTCTTTGACTGACTCCTTCAGTCTGACCAAACTAGCATCTAAGTATTACTTTTCCTTCATTTTCGAAACCAAGGAGGATTCGGAACTACTCTAAACCCCTATACTACCTTCAACATAGTTAAACAACCTAACCCCCAATCTAGCCAAACGATGACATCACTAGCCAACTCTTTCTTACCTTCTACCACATGCGAAACACTACCCATAGGCACTCTACTAAGGGCATCTGCCATAATATTGGCCTTGCTCGAATAGTACAACACACTCATATCATAGTCCTTTAACAATTCTAACCATCGTCTCTGCCTAATATTCAATTCTCTCTGGGTAAACATATACTGCATACTCTTATGATCAGTGAAAACATCAACATGGACACCATACAAATAGTGTCTCCATATTTTCAAAGCAAACACAACAGCAGCCAACTCAAGGTCATGGGTGGGGTAATTTTTCTCATCGGGTTTCAACTGTCTAGGAGCATAAGCTATCACCTTACCCTTCTGAAGTAAGTCGAGTCTTCAACTCCTGAAAAATCTTCTCACAAGATTCAGACCACAAGAACTTCACTTTCTTTTGGGTCAATCGAGTCATAGGAGATGATATAGAGGAGAAACCCTCAATAAAATAGCGGTAATAGCCAGCTAAACCCAAGAAACTTCAGATATCAATAGAAGAAATAGGTCTAGGCCAATTTCTAACAGCTTTGGTCTTTTGGGGATCAACTCTAATGCCCTCGAAAGAAATGATATGACCCAAAAAAACAACTGACCTTAGCCAAATCTCACAATTAATGAACTTGGCAAACAACTTGTGATCTCTAAGGGTTTGCAAGACAGTTCGGAGATGATTAGAATGTTTATCCTCACTACGGAAGTACACTAGTATATCATCGATGAACACTATGACAAACATATCTAGATATGGTCTGAACACTCAATTCATGAGGTCCATGAAAGCTGCTAGGGCATTAGTTAACCTGAAAGATATAACAAAAAACTCAAAATGGCCATAATGAGTTTGAAAAGCGGTTTTTGGGATGTCACACGCCCTAAATTGGAGTTTATTATAGCCGAAACAAAGGTCTATCTTTGAGAAATAACTTGAACCTTGCAATTGGTCAAACAAATCATCTATTCTTAAAATGGGGTACTTATTTTTTATGGTGACTTTATTCAGTTGGCGGTAATCAATGCACATACGCAAAGAGCCATCTTTCTTTCTCACAAACAACACAGGAGCACCCCAAGCATAAACACTGGGCCTTATAAAACCCTTATCTAGTAGATCTTTGAGTTGCTCTTTTAACTCCTTAAGTTTTGTAGGGGCAATACGGTAAGGAGGAATAGAAATGGGTCAGCGGGTTGAGGTTGCTGACCATCATTATTTCTTCTTGCTCGACGTGGAGGAATATTTTTTAAAGAGGCGAGCACGACTCAATAACAGAGAGAGACACTTTAAGCACGATAGACTTCTGAAAAAAGTCACACTTTTTCCTAAAACGTCTTGTAGCCTCTTGCTCATAGATGTGGCGCGCTACACACCGATGATCAATACTCTACTTAATGCGGCTTGTCAGAATCCCTAGGACACCTTAAAAATTAGGCTCTGATACCAAGTTTGTAACGCCTCGAAAAATGAGTCCCGAAGCATCACACGGTGCTTGAGGCTACGAGTAGCACCAAGCTAACCCTTTGAGCCATGTTCATTCAGTTCAACACAAATCAACGGGGTTCCCATAAATAACCCTCAAATATCAACAGAGTAATCATCATCCAAGAATAAAGGAATTTCAAAAAGATAACAAAATACGACTTATTAGTCAACTCCCAACATCTATATCAGTCTAACAAGCCTCTAAGAAAATCAATAAAACCAGTGAGCCATTGAGACATGCCCCAACTGAATCATACTCAATTATCAAATGTAAAAAAATTCCATGAAACCAACATCAGACATCATATCCTCGGAACATGAGGACTCACCATGATAGAGGATGTTGAACAACGTGCCTGAATAATCACTGTCAAACCTGGAACTGAGCACCTGAACCTACATTTTGAGAAAATGCAGCCCACATCCAAAGATGTGGGTCAGTACCATGGAAAGGAACCGAGTATATTGGGGTGTATGCAGTTTTTAAACATCATCATCATAAATATTTATAAGAAATATGCAGAATGTATGAAAGACTCACATAGCCTGAAGAAAATCATCATAATCATGAGAGGATGAAATAAGTACAATAACACATGTGAGTCATCATATGATTTGTCAATCACTTTCAGTTCATCAAGAATATCAATTCTCATAATGTAAATATCACTTAAATCTTTCGAAAAAATAACTTTCACAATTCCACTTTCAAATCACTTCACCATTTACCATAGACACAAGGAAACACACACACGCTGGGAGATCCTATAACCGACATAAACCATGTGAGATACATGGAGTCCAACATACAACCAACATTGGGGAGAGTCGTCCTATCCTTGCCATCGAAGTAGGACTATCGATATCAAATCCACACAAACTAGTGATCACTATATAAATCAGCCTCAAGCTAACTCCTACGGGGTCACATAGTTCTAGAGAAGTAAGTTTGCTTTATACCTCCCACTCAGTGCTAAAGATTTCTCCCGGACATAGCTCAAATCATTTCAAAGAAAATCCATAATAAAACAGTAATATATAAATATACATCAGGAGCCATCATGCTTCTCATCTATCAAAATCAACCACATTTTGGATTTCTTTCACACTCGAGTTCAAAACAGCTCCATTAAGACCAAAAGGTCAAATCATTCAAAATATCTCAACTATTCAACATCAACATGCTTGTAACACACACTTTTTCAAAAAAACACAATTTCCAATGGGGATTCACGACTCAAATATCAAAATCATGATAAATATCGTTCAAGATTCATGCTTGATATCTCCACACATGTAAATTCATCTTTCAAAATCATAAACATCAAGATTTCATAATAATCATCATAGGATATGGGTTCATGCTTCAAATTCATAAAAATCAAATAAAAATCATGCCTTTGTAAAGAAAATTACTTTTGGACACAAGAACGAAAGAGAGTTCTTGTTGAAAAACCCCACATACCTTGAATGTGGAACTTTAGATCGATACTCATTTTTGAGATGTTAATCTTTCCTTTGAATGATGGTTCTTGGAGTTCTTGAACTAGAAACTTGGAATCTTGAATAAATTTGCAGAATTAATGGTGAACTTTGGAGGTTCTTGAAGTTCTTGAACAAGGAACTTGGAATCTTGAATAAATTTGCAAAATTAATGGTGAACTTTGGAGGTTCTTGAAGTTGGATGTAGCAGCTTAGGGTTTTCTTTTTGAGGGAATTTGATGAAATATAACATACAGTGCTTCTAATAGGCTTTAATATAGGGTTTGGACGGATTTTGGGTGAGGGGGAATGACCAAAACTCCCCTAAAAAATCCAATAATTCTCAAATCTGTCCTTTGCTGGACTGGTTTGATAGTCTAAAATAGATCAACCATAACATTTTACTCCGATATCCAAATTGGATGAAACCAATTTCATTAGAAAAAGGGTTCTCATATCTTTCTTTTGATATATAGTATCTCACCTATATCATTATGTACGAGGAGTTATGATCGTTTGAAATTGACCCAAAAATTTACTTTTGATAGGCTGAAGTAGATCGACCATAACTTTTTGTTTCGATAGACAAATTGGATGAAACTAATTTCATTGGAAAGAGGACTCGCGGAGCTTTCCATTGGTATATAGGAGATCACTCAAATCATTATGTACAAGGAGTTACGATCATTTAAAATTTGAGCAAAGATACGTTAGTCCTCAGTACTTTTTCTTGCACGTTTTACTGTTCACTACTATTCACGGTTCTATCAGAATGTTCATAACTCGTCGCTCGGGTGTCCGTTTTGGATGATCCACATATCGATGGAAATATTATTCAATACTCTACGCAATGATGGGTCATAATCTAAGACATTCCACATAGAAAATTTATAATTCATTCTAGAAGATAGAACCCAACACGTTTATGCATAAAATTACAACGAAAAATTTCTCGGGGTATTACAACAGACCTCCATAGTTTGCAATAAATTTTCACCAAAAAATATTTAAGCTTAAGGTAGAGATGGTGGAAGGAACTATTGAAGGATTATGAGGGGATAATCTAATACCATCTGGGTAAGGCCAATGTAATGGTAGACACATTGAACTGGAAAAAAGTATGTATAGGTAGTCTGGCTTGCTTGATGGTGTCAAGGGTATCCTTGGATGCAGTGATTTAGACTCTAGAATCCTAATTTATACAATTTGGTATTTGTAAAAGGGGTAGAGTGTTGGCTGGTATAGGAGGTCAAAATTCCTTGATGAGATAAATGTCATACAACTTAAAGATTTGAAGTTGAATAAACTTCAGAAAATTGTAGAGTATGGTGAAGAATCTAATGCCACAATTGATATGTCTGGGGTACTGATGGTGAGAGGATGTATGGTGAGTCTGTGGTTGGTTATTCTATTCCAAATTTCTTATGGAAGATTTGTAATGAACCTCGATGTAATTTATTTGATTTATCTGTATTTTAGATATTTGAGTCTTTCCACAGTGGATACAGGTCATTTATGACTTGCCAGGACTGTCGGTTCGATTATCGAATAGTTTATTTGGGTTTTAGGCTTATTTCTATGTTTTGGAGTTTTTATTGTTAAGGAAATGGTCATGTATCAAAAATCCTATTAGATGGCCTCGAATGAGAATTTGGATACTATCAACAAATACAAACTATTAGTTTTATACTAGGGGGGACCCTTGGTACAGGTCCCGAGGTGGCCAAACTCATTTTGGACTATTGGGTGGATTATATAAAAAATAGTACTATAGGTATGGGGCCCATATCTAGTCAAAAGTATATCGGATGAAAATTTTGATGGTTCCATAGAGTCCGTAATAAGGAATTTTGTGTTGTGTTATAGTTATTTTACATGCATGGAGTTTCAAACAAATCTAGAGCACTCGGTCGAAGTCCATTTTTGTATATAGCAAATTTAGGTGCCTAATATATGGTATGACCGCTTTATTGGTACTTGGAGGATGCTAAATCCCCTTTCTTCATCCAATTTTCTCCTTTCTTCTTAACTATTTTTACTCTATTTTAAGATCTTAAAGTGAGGAAAAAGAGAGGAATCATCCATTAAAGCCAAGGTAAGCTAACGTAACACTCCTTGGTCATTTTCCATTAATTTTCCTGTCGATTTCCATCTTATTTCATGGTAAATCCATAGAAATTAGGTATTAAAATCCCTAAACTTTAGGGACTGATTTGGTCCCCAATTCATGCACCCTTTATGCTTAATTTTTGAGCACACATTCCATGTCCTTCGAGGAACCTCGTGAAAAATTTAATTTTATATTCCATTGGCAAACCCTGCGGGCCCCTTCAGTACCCGAACTTTGACCAAACCCTTTATATAGAAATATGGGTTTCGTTTTACTCGTAATGATATGTAGGTTATTATTTCTATAGCATGATGGTATTCTAGGATCGTATAGCAAATAGACAAGATTTATTGATCACTCGAGACTTGCAATTTTGCATCGAGGTAGGCTTCTGTCTACTATTCTTCCCTAGATAATGTATTATATATATTGCATGTTACATAAGCATGTTTGGATATGATTATGGATAGAATATCATGACATATACTAAATTATGAGTTTGGAGGATAGAAGGGTGAACTGATCCTTATTTAGTACTTGTTATGCTTATAGGATCCTATTATCCTAGGATACTTACATGCTAGACATAGTTAATGCTAATGAACCTTTAATATAAGGTTTACTTCTTGAGTTGGTGGATTAATATAATATACTATACTATGGTAGTATCATTAAGTTAGTAATAAATTATTGAACCCAAGGTCGAGATACGAAAATAATAGGACTCCAGGTGAGTGATTTATCCTTATAAAGGCCGCCGTCGTAGTCTATAGATTTTTAGATGCTTATAATTGTATTGTTTTCAATCTAGTGACGGCATGTATAGATTAGGTATATTCATTCTCACTTAATGGTATGATTCCAACTAAAAACTTGTCTTACTACTGTTTTCCTAATAGTGATTTATTCCCTTTTTAAAATAGATTATTTCATAAAAGGAATTGTACTACCTTAATGGAGTATATATGAGCTTTTGAGACTAAAAATGATATTTTCTAGATTTGACAAAGACATAATCAACTTTTGAGACTAAAACTGATATTTTATAGATTTTACGAACATAGAATCTAGTCCATGGCTTAACTACACCAATTTACTTTGGTCAAGAGAGATTTTGACCTTTTGTACTCATTGATACTAATCTAGTATGGGATTTGATATCGAGCAAAAGATTTTAAAACTTACACACTTTTTGCTATAATACAAGTCTTGGCATTTATTATATATACATCTTTCCATTATCGGATGGACTAGATTGATGATGATGATTGATGAGTGGTGATTTTACCACTCATTTGCAACAAATATTTGTGCACACTACCATATTTCATATAAAAAAATGAGGCATTGCCATGATTTAAATACACTAATATCCACATTTTGCAGGTATATAGTTGATAAGATGAAAGGTTGTGGATTGAAGCTAAAATAGATTAAATAGAAGCAAAAAAAAGGTAGTTGAAGACCTGGAATAGTTTAGCCTCAGTTACCGCAATTGCGGTCCTCAAGCCACGGACGTGGTAAGTCAAAGATGGTCAGGATAGTGCAATACGGAACATATTCATGGTCATGTTGGCTGCAATCGCAGAAAACCTCATGCGATTGTGGCCATGCAGGAGTATAACCCAAGGAAGTTTTGTAATTTCTCTTATACGAATCCCAAACCTCATATAGGCAAAAACCCTTTCTTCTTTGGGTATTGCTTACCTTATAGAAAATTTTGAATTTGGAGCGAGAAACCCTAATTGGGAAAGTGTGTAACTGACTATGAAGGCTTGATTTCTTAGTATTTTGTGAAGAATGAATGCTTTGGATAATCATCATTGTATATATATCTTTACTTTCTTCATGTGTAGCTAAGTAAATTATTCTTGGGATTATGTTGAACAAAAGTGTAATTGTGAGTGGGTGTTGTTGTGTTTGGATGATTGTTAGTTGTTGAGTATGGACTCCACCACTACTTGAATTTATGAGTTGGAATTTATGGGTGAAAACCCCAAATATTCAAATGGGTTTGATAGGTGAAAACCCTAACTCTAGAAACCCTTCATCATCCTTGAAAGAGGGATTAAGGTAAACATGAGGTAACCTATAACATCCTTGAAAGTGGGTTATAGGAGGACAAGGAAATGGTGGACAATTAGAAATAAGCGTATTTGGAGTATAAATTATGTCAAGATCATCATCCTACAAATAGGGATGCTTGGTTGAGGCTTTGGGTGATTACGTATTGCACACTTGTTAGGTGCTCGAAAGAGCCAATGGGTGAAATCACTTTGGCTTTATTGAAAGATTAACAACAATGATATTTGACCTAGCCGATCCTTTAGTTAACAACTAAGTCTCATGTTAAACTAATATAAACCCACATGTTTTTACTTTTAGGTAGACATAATCCCAAGATTTCCTCAAATCATGATTTTAAGTCAAAAGTGTCATATTCGGGCATTGCTAAACAAAAATCATTACAAATAAATCCTAAATCAATTATCCCATTTTATTTTACATGTCGTTTTTTTAGCATTCCGGGTAACCTTTTAGTAATTAGAGCGCCCATAGGATTGAAATTTATAATTCACTTCTTGTTGATTCGACCCCAACTTGAGTTTGGTTATTGAAAACGATCGACTCACGCCTCAAACATTGGAGTGAGTTGAGAATTATAAAAATAGCATCATTGTCGGGGAGTGGAATATAGATTTCACTTGTGCGGTGTGATTCTTACTTGGGAATATCTGGGGTGGTATAATTTACTTTATTTATTATTTTTTAATTATTTTGTAGGCGATCGAAGTGTTAACGAAACAATGAGTGATAACTCAAGAAATATGGGCACCTTTGATGTTCCCCTAGATGATGAGGGCCAACTAAATAAAGTGGGCCAAACAAGTGCAATCTGTAACCCACCAACTAATGGGAATGGAGTCTTCCATGTGACTAGCATCATGCTTCACATGTTGCAAATAAAAGGGTTGTACGGGGTCAAACCTTTGAGGACCCAAATATCCATTTGAAGAATTTCGTGGAAGTGTGTGCTCCATTCAATATAGAACACATTACTAAAGAATCCATTCGGCTTCGCCTTTACCCATTCTTACAAATTGGCAAGGCGGTTTTATGGCTCTGCTCACTTCCACCCGGCTCAATTACATCTTGGGACAAGATTACTACAGTGTTTCTTGATAGATACTTCCCAGCATCAGAAATGCTTTTAAAGCAGGATGAGATTATGAATTTTTGAAAAATGAATGGAGAGTCGTTGTTTGAATCTCAAGAACAATTTAGTGAAAAATTGGCCCAATATCCAAATCATGAAGTCCTCGAGAAGATGCTTTTTGATATCTTCTACCGTTCCCTTGATTCATTAAACAAAATGGTGGTGGATAATGCGGTGGGTGGTTCTATAGTGATGATGCACCACCATGCGGCCTTTCTTTTGATAGGAGAAGTGTCAAGGAAAAACTGAGGTTGGCATACCCAAGATACCGAAGCTACCAAGACCCCTTCCACTACATCCATGTTTGATAATGAACAAAGAAAGTGGAATGAAGAGAAGAAGGAGACCATGGTGAAAATGATGAACAAACTTGAACTCTTGAAAAAGCATATTGTGGGTGCACCTGAGAAAGTGGTTAATGTCGTAGCATCAAAATATTATGAAGATGATGAAAAATCAAAGAAGTTGGATGTGGAAACCCGATATTTAACTAACTACTCCGGGGGCTCCCACCCCGACTATCAAAGGCAAAGATAGAATTAAGGTTGGATAGACCATGAGCGGGATAGAGATTAGAGGGATAGGGAGCATGATTATGACCGTTATGTTCCCCCCTCCTTGATCAAGCTAAGACCAAGGAGTAAAGTTCTATCGACCCTAAAAAATTCAATACCGAGGATGTGTTGGCAAGAATATTGAATAAAGTTGAAGGCACGGAAAAAGTGGTTCATAAGTTGAAAGGTGACATGTCTAAACTATTTTAAACCGTGATTTGTCATTCCTCCTCTATCAAGCAATTGGAAAACCAAATTGGGCAAATCTCCATGCAACTAATTACTAGGCCAAGAGATGGACTCCCTAGTGACACTCTTGCTAATCCAAAGAATGATGCTCAAGTTCCAGAAACTGTCACAAGGTGTGGATAGACACTTGATGATCCCTCTAATTGAGACTTGAGTGAGAAAATTCCCAAAGCTAAAGCAAAGAAGGTGTTGAGAAGAAATTAATCAGAAAAAGACCGATGAAAATGATGAAGAAGTGGTTGAGGTTAAAAATCCACCAAGTTAAGAAAGTGCCACAATCCAAGTTCTTCCCTCATTCCCTCGATGATTTCATAAAAAGCAGAAGGTGAAAAATTGAGAAAGTTTAGGGCAAAACTTAGCAATATATCGATAAATATTTCGTTACTCGAGCTGATCCAAGATATCCTGGGATACGCTAAGTTGATGAAAAATTTGATGCCTAAAAATAAGCTTGTTAAAGGTAAAAATATTGAAGTCACTCATAGGTGTAGTGTTATCATGGATAGTAAGGTTGTGAAAAAGAAAGATGACCCCGGAGCGTTCACCATTCCTTACACAAGAGGGACACATAATTTTTTGCAAAAGATACATGTGACCTTAGTATAAGCATCAACTTAAAGCCTTTTGTCATCTACAAGAAGCATAGATTGGATGCCCCTACACCGACCTCTATACAACTTTTAATGGTAGATTAGTTAACAAAAGGCAGGAGGGAATTTTATTTGATGTCCTTGTTAAAGTGGACAAGTTTATACTTTCAGTGAATTTTGTGGTATTGCATTATAAAATGGACCAAGAGGTACATACCATACTTGGATGCCCTTTATTGGACACCGGGAGAGCCATTGTCGATTTGGAGATGGGGGAAATAAAGTTTAGGATACAAGAGAATGAGATCTCATTCAAAATTTGAAAGACAAAGAAACGAACCGTGGAACTTCAAGTTGTGTCTGTGGTACATGTTCAGGATGAAAAGCTGACTGAGGAGGGGGTTGAGGGCCCATCTTTAAAATAGAGAAAGGAAGATGTTGTTCCACGACATTAAAGAAGGCGCTAGGAGGTAGGCAACCCACAAATTCCACAAAAGTGTCTCGTATCCTTTTTGTTATGTTTATGAAGCATAGATATTAGTGTTTTCATCTGAGTAACTCATACATTTGTGACACTATGTAATGAATTGGATGAGCTTTTAAAGGGGAAAGTGTGCAAATTTGTATCGAAAATTGTACAGGGAAAAATTTGTCAAAATTGAGCAAAAAGCTGAACAGGGAAAAATAGGGGAGCAGAAATGCTCTTAGTTAGAACGATTACAGTCCGTAGGCGCGATCTTGGTCAGCCACGTGTCTGTGATCGCGGCCACCTGACCACAGTCATGGTCACTTCAGCCACTTAATTCCTAATTTCCCCCTATTTCCCCTCACACTCCCTTTAATTTTTATTCTCTAATTGGACCAAAATTCTGGCCAAGCTTGTGAGCCCTCCAATAGAATCCTAGCCTCCTCCTTGCATCTTAATTCTGGTAGGTGTCATGAATCTATGCTTGAAATCTATGATAATAGGCCTTAGAATACATGATTTAGAGAGGGCCTACAGTTTTGATTGTTATGCTTCCATGTTGTTCTAATTGATATTTGTGTGGTTTTGGGTTCTTGAGTAAGGTGTGAACACAAGTGGGGTAATCTTGAGGGTGAGGTCCTAGCATTTGAGTATTACTATTCGCCCTCTTATGGATTAGATTTAGGTTGTACCTTTATATTCATTTAGTAGTTTATTTTTTATTTTTTATATTAGAAGCTCTTGTATGGATTTCACTAAGTTTTGGGAGTGTCTAACATGTATTAGTCCTATATTATATTTTTTTTGCAACTTTCTTTCATTTCTGTTGGTAGCCTGTTACTAGCAGTTTCAGATTACGGATTGACTTACCTACTAGTGGGTTATAGTAGGTGCTATCATGACATCATAAATTGAATCATGACAAGCTTAAGGTTCTTGATACTCAATTTATTCGGGTGCAACCAAGTTGTACCATGACTTGAGACACTTCTATTAGTTTATCTAGATAAAAATAGATATATCTAAGTATGAGTCTATGTTTTAGAATTTTAAGCAGGTGAAATGCGAGAATTAAAGACCTGCAGGTTTACTTCCAAAGATTTCTCAAGTGAAAATTGGAAAAGAGAGCTATGGACTTCATACTAGGTATTTCAAAGACATTGTTTTTTTTAGTTTTCAAAATGATCATTTTACACTCTTGAATAGGTGAAGTGAACATCATCAATATATTTGAATCAACAAAGAATTTGGGTCGAGTGAGTGTGAGATAAAAGTACCTTTCCAAAATCCAAATAAAGGTACAAGCATTATTGGGCATTTTTTATGTATAAAAATGGAACTGGGATACAACCACTCAAATCTCCTCTTTTGAGCTCAACTAGAATAGAAATAGTAGAACACAACATTAATTTAGATAAACAAAACCCATTTCCAAATTATGACTAATAAACTAAAATGAAAATATAAGATAGAATCTAAACCCAAATCTAATACATAAGCATTGTATTATCTCTAAATACAAATTCTCAAGTATCAAATGTAACTACACCTAAATTTTCTATGCAAAGCAAGGAAAAGAAGAAGGGTTTGTGAAATTAAGTATCCAAGCTAGAAATCTTTAATTCTAAGGGTTTTGGGTCAAGAACCCTCTATGTCTTGGAATGTCTTTGGTTCGATCATTTGATGAATTGGGATTAAGAAAATATGAAATTCTTTACTTGACCCTAAAATCTTCCTGATGAATGATAAAGCAGACTAAATTATCGCTAAAATAGTTATGTTGACTTACATCAGCCGCTAGAATGGAACAAATGGCCACAAAAGCGAACCTTGACCTTGATCGAGAAAACCGCTAAAGAAATCATATTGGTGCTAAAGAAAGCCTTCAAAAACCTTGCCTAACCCCTAAAGCGGTCATATTGGTAGTAAAGCACACCATTGAACTATTTGATAGGCCGTTAAAGTGCACCTCGTGCCAATTTTGCGGTACCTAAGGGCATGATCTAAGATTTTATTTCATCTCTTTCATGTTAACTTTTTCCTTCCTTTTCATATTATTTGTCTTATATTCACTCTTTTTCATCAAAACTTCTTGTAAATCCAAAATACCTTAAATAAATACAATTCAAAGGATAATTTGCCTCATATTATATATTAACGACACAAAATCATAAGAAAAAAGACAGAAATGAGTGGAAAAATAGCCACTCATCAACAATCCAACTTAAAGACTTTGCTTGTCCTTACACAAAACAAATCAAAACCCAATGAGGCTATTAATTGAAGCTCAACATATAAATCATCACTCTCCCTTTGCACGAGCATACCAACTATGACTTTGGTAGGTACTAAAAATTTGTTAGTAAGCACGTGAGTCCTACTCAAGCAACTCCCTCAAAATCAAACACTCATTCAAACATGCTCCTTTGACTCATTTACAAATTTGTTAACTTTACCAATCTATCCTATATTACATGACCTCAGTAGAAAGGAAACTCCAAAACACATAAAATATTTACAACACTTTTATATGGGATAAATTGAATACGCTCATACTCAACAAAGAATTTTCAATGCAAACATGTACCATACTATAGGCTTGCCTTTATTTTAAATCGCCACTAACTCAAAAGTATCATTTGGAGATCCCAAAAAACTTTTTCGAGCCTTTAATGTAGGATTGGGGTAAGGTAGGATAAGTATAGATGACATCAAAACTACATCTCATCTCAAAAGATGACATAGTCCCTATAAAAATATAGTAACCCAACAAAGGTCGGGGTAAAATCCCAAGGGAATATGTGGATTCATGGCTCTTAGTTTTTGTAATCAACGGGATAAACTGGAAAAGTAAATGGGGGGCTTTGAGTATCAGTGTCAAACTAGTAGAAAATATCAACTTCGATTGTAATTAGTCATAAGTGAACAATAGGATTGTGTAAGCTTATCATGCTTTATTGAGCTAACCTGGAACCTTGCATTAAGAATCGATAAGTGATGTAGATTTTATAGTCTTTTGGATGAGTAGAAGGATTTCACCCTTTAAATTTTGAGTCTCAGGATGTTGCCTTACTAAACCTTATCTTCATCTCAGCTAACCATTACCTTTTGAGTCCCTAATTATTAGATGAAATCTAACCATCTTACATAGATAAAACCTAAAAGCATGGATCAACAGTTAAATTCCAAATTATGGTTGTCTTTATTTTTTCCTAGTCACTACTCCTCCTTTGGACTAAGTAGAAATATCTAGCTGGGATCCTAATGTGTGCACCCATTAAGAAACTATTACAATGAAGATAAAGCAATACATGCATACATATCGGTTCAGAACAACAACAATACTTCCCCTACTTTGTCAATCATCCAGGTTATCAACAACCTTAGTTATAGGTATTTAGTCGCTCATGCTTGTGAAGAAATCAATATCACTAATAATTGAAAGCATAGATGAAATCACAATGATAAGAAGTATAAAAACCCACAACCGTAACTGAAGTCAATACAAGAGAATCCCAAGATCAAAATCAAATCTTGGAATTAAACTATGTTTATGAGTATTAAAAGTGTGTAACTCCTACTAAAAACACATAAAGGGTAATTATAGTGAATGAGGAAATCATCAAACCAAACCCTTAACGAAATAGGAGAAAAAGGGTATACGGCCACTTATGGCCCCTACTTGCGCCCTGACCCTAGCCGCAAGTAGTACCTTCTGTTAGCAGGGAAGGCGTAGGTATAGGGCGTAGGTTCCAGGATTAAAAATTTCAATGGGTTAGCTCTCAAAACTTTGGAATTCTTGCACTTGCTTTGCCTACTTGCAGTCCGTAGGTCCTACTTGCGGTCCACATATTAACTTAGTAAGTTTTGGGAGTCTTATTTTCAGCTCTTCTTCAATTCTCAAACATGCTTCGATCATGAACAAACTAGAAAATGTCCCAAACATCCATAATTGTTCCAAAAAGTAGCCAAAAAAACCTTTTTCATCTTTTTCATGAGCTCAACATCCAAAACATGATTTCCTACAAAACATACCCAAAACACATCATATCTAACAAAATAGACTCAGAAACTTGCATATTTTCCATTTTTAAGCATCGAAAGTGCTATATTTCTATAGCATATCAATACCTTCAACACAGAACATTTGCATGTCCTCAGGATACAAAACACAATAAAAAGAAAAACAATGCTTAATTAGGAGAATTTAAGTTATTCAAGGCAGTTAGTCAACACTTAAAGCTCAAAACAAAACACCTCATCCAATGTTATTTTTAAAATCCAACTGTGTATAAACATGAAGCACAACAATATGACATAATGGGATTAAGGTATGGAAGTTACTTTAGCAATAGACAATCCCTCATATGTACAAGTTACAACACCCAAAACAAGAAAATAGCTAGTAATATAACTCAAGTTCCCTCACAAAAAGGATATCCCACTCACTCATATGAAACAATATATGTCAATGCAGGGACAGTAATGAGACACTCACACTTAAAAGAGAAGTTCCAATTAATGCATGTCAAAAATCGTAGGTTTGCCCCCATTTTCTTTGCTTTAGTTTTTATATAGTCAAGTTAGGGTCACTATAGGAATTTTCTCTCCTTGAAATGTATTCTAGGGGGATGGTACAATACATATGGACATATTAAGTAACTAAGCCTCCTTGGTGTTATACTAACCTTTGGGTCTCACTTACCAGCCAATTTTATTTTATTCCACCTTTATCTCCCTTTTTATTCTTTAATGAACATTCAGGTTGGGTGTGGTCTTTTATTTTTTATTTTTCACTTTTTTAAAACTTATTTCTCTCTTTGTTTTGCTACCACACCCAACCCTACTAATTTTTTTCCTTACTTTATCTTTCTGCATACCCAATTTAACTATGCACCCCTATGATATCCACCTTTAACTTAGTCATTTTTCCTGAGTTAAGGTGCACAATGTCCAAGGAGGACTACGGTCAAATAGGTTTATTGTAATATAAATGGGAAGGTGAATGGTAAAACAAGAAAAATAGGCTTATAAGGCTCAAAACGGGGATCAAAGGATATCATTTACACAAGGATGGTCATTTAGGCTAAAAGTGTACTAATATTAAAAATGACATATTATCCTTTCCTAACCGACTATCTTTTAACCTAGGCAAAACTAACTAGGCAAGTTCTGAATTAACACTCAAGGGAACTAGGTAGTAGCTCACACACATATAGCATAGAGTCAATATTAACAACTACTAACTATATGGTTCGTGCAATTGTTAGCAAGTGATTATTATGTCCCTAATCCTAATGTCATAGCATGATCCATAATGTTCACACATATACAAATTATCAAAGTTCATAACATAAAATTTTGGAGGGGTATCAAAAATCAATCAAAATATGACTATGGCCCTAAATACATAAAAATCTCCTAATTACACAATATAAAACACAATATGAAATAAAATACAATACAACACAAAATTATCCTAGACATATCAGTTTACAACAATATCATGGCTGACAGAAAAAGAAGCATGACAATAAAAACTCGCGACGTCAAGGTATACCCACCCCCAACTAAAAATTATGCATTATCTTTAATGCACTAAAATAAAGTAAAATAGAGCTAAGTGATAACATACCTGGGATGTACTAGGCACCTGAATCATGAGAATCCCTAGATAGGGGCATATCAGCTGGCGAAGGCAGTGGTGGTGGTGATGCACTATTAGATGATACACCTGCTGCTTTAGCGTCACGCCTCTACCTATCGAAGAATGCAGTCTTCATTGAATCATTTATGAAAATTTTAACAGCCTGGTCATATGGCATATCAGGATACTACAAGTCTATAATGTGACTCTCTAGGCCCTGACTGTCGGGACCTCCTCATCATCTTCCACAAAGAAATCAAATTATCTCGGTGTGCAGGAGGTATTATCTGAACTAGTAGGGGTATAACAGAAGGAGTGACTACTACGCAACCCTCTATGAGAGTTTATCTCTACTCATAATATATCAAACTCCTCCCTTATATGGGATAAATTCGGCACATCTGTCTCTGTGAATTGGGTTATAATCTATCTCTCAAATTGATAGAGCAGTGCCTGGAAATTATAACATAGCTCAGACAATACAGCTCTCTGTGCATCCTCCCATCTAGCCTCTGCCTTCTCAAATTTAGTCCTAACCCCTGATTTTATCTGCTTATAGAGGGTAGTAATCTCGGTCTAAACAACCCTCAACCTAGCATTGGTGGTCCTCTGGTTGTCCACTAAGCTCTGTAACAACATGCCTGATATAGTAATCATACCTATAGTAGGAGTTGTTATGGATGGGCGAGTAGGCTCTAAAGATACACCCATCGGCTCTGAGTTCAAAGTCTAGGCTGAAGAAGAAGTAGTCGTTTTCCCCTTTCCTTCTGTACTAATATTTGGAACCTCTCTATACTCCCCTATTTATATATCAATACTAACACCAAAATAATCTTAATGTGCCTCACCAAGATCTGTGGAAATTATTGGGCCCTCAGTCTGGGCCCTAGGTACTACTACTGGCTCTATAGATCTTTTGGGAAGGTCTAGGGGTGACATACCCTTCATAGTCTTTGTTTGTGCAGTCCCTGTCACAAGTACCCTCTCATCTACTCTCAGTATCACACTTATATTGCCCTCATCACGCATCCTCTGAATTATACAAGGGAATGGCATATTACCAATACCTAAATTCTCTGTCATGTAACTCATACCAGAGAGCAGAAGCAAAATCAATAGCATATCTAACATCTAAATGAATCACTTCTTCTTTGTGACCAATTATTTAATAAATGTGGCATATCCAGGCATCTGCTCCACTGTCTCAAGAAAAGGTATTTTAAAGCTCAATTCTTTTGGCATATAAATGAATCGCTTGACCTTACCTTCCTCTTTCTTTTGCTTTAATATCTGAGGAAAATGTGGGGGTGTACCCAAAATTTTTCTAACTTCTACATTAGTGATCAGACCATTACCTATGTCTTCAGCAGTTTTATTCTTATCACCTATTAATTTTTCAGACACTTCAATAGATATCTCATCATAAGCATCTTTCGCAGCAGGTAGTGGGGGATCCATAGTAGTGATCCCGCTCCCCATGGTAATACAAAGTACTTGACCATTATTTTTTGTATTTTGTACTGTCATACTCAGGAGGTTACCTAGTTGCCTTTGGTTTAGAGTTGCTGACATTCGCTCAAACTGGTGCTCCAACTGCATGATAACAATGGAATGTGACTCGACCTTCTGGGTCAATCTTAAAAGTTCATCCTTAATCTCCTTAAGGATGACCTATTGATTTTCTTTACCCTTTACCAGATTATCCAGTATTTTTTTCATTCAGGATTTTGCATCTCTCTCTGTTATGGTCTCTATATCTATCATAGAAGTTTTGACCTTGGTTCCCTTTCTCTTGGGCTCAGAAATCCTCCATTTAAAGATCTATATAATTTGTTTCCTCCTCTAATTCTAACTCGTACTCTTCGGAAGATGACCCCTATGCTTCTACTAAATTCACTTTCTTGAAGTTAGTTTCTGGAAACTTCTTTGCTAGCACCCCTAAATCGGTTCTTAGCAGTTTAATTTCTTATTCTACTAACTCATCTGTTAATTTTTGTCATAGGAGGCACCAATAGCATAAGTTCTAGATCCCCTCTCAGCCTCCCAAGTTTTCCACCCTCGAGTAGAGAGCGAGATCTGATCTAACATCTCTTAAGATGGCTCTTAGTGTATTCATATAAAATATAATCTAGATATGGTGTTTACCATAACTCTATAGATTATGGTCAGGGCTCTATGGAATGTCTCCAGTAAACTCATCCCAGATAACCGATATTAGGCACTATGCTCAGTTTCTTCTTAAACCTGAACCATGCCTCGGCCATAAATTCTATCAAAAGTTTCCTAAAATTATATATCTCATCCTTAATCTACAATATCCTTGATACAGAAAAGAACTGGTTTAAGAATTGTTTTTGCAACACATTCCATATATTGATAGATCCTCTTAGAAGTTCCCCTAACCACAAATATGCTTCTCCTGTATGTGAGAAGGGGAACAACAACAATCTTAGTGCTTCCTAATTCACCCATTAAATGGTATACGATCTATAGATCCCAAAGAAATTAGCAGGGTGCATATTTTCATAATTTTTAGGAAACCTACAAATATACCTTTCATATTTAGAAGTTGGATCATAGTGCTCTTGATGTCAAATTTGATGCCTGCGGTAAAAATGGGAGGAACTATGGCTCTATTTTTTTCCAGCTCAACATATCCCAAATCATCCACATCATCTATATATGGCTACACATACTGATATGTTGGGATCACTTTAACACGGGCACCTCCAGTGTTGTTCTAGTTTCCACCTAGTGTTGCTTGGCGATCTGCTGCTTGTCTCAACTCAACTACCTCTTCCTTCTCAGCTACACACTAAGTTTCTTGTGTTGCCCTCCTCGCTATTTATGCTTGATCTAACATGTCACTAGTCTATCGATCAACAATATTAATATTCCTTTGAGAAAAGAGGGGGTACAACATCACGAACCCCTTAAGGAAGTTCATCGTTTTTCTGCTTAGACATCCTACTAGGTGTTTGTGGAATCCTATTTGTATTTGGATAAAGTGAGTGTAAGGGATTTCCTATACTCTGTGTTCTTGGAATACACCGGCGTATTCCAAACTAATAACAAAAACAAATAGAAAAACTAGCAAACTACAATAATTTCAAATAAAAAATCAACACTGTTTACCCCGACAATGGCTCCAAAATTTTGATGACATCCAGAATACACTTCCTCCCAGAGATGATATGGTCGCAGCCAAAATATAGTAACCCAATAAAGTTAGGCGTCGAATCCCAAGGTAATACATGAATTCATGACTCTCGGTTTTTGTAATAATAGGCTGTACTAGAAAAGTAAATGGGGGGTTTTGAGTATCTATGTCAAACTAGTAACAAATATCAACTTTGGTTGTAATTAGTCATAAGTGAACACTAGGATTATGTTCCCCTTGTCTTCTCAACTCTGTAGGCTTATCGTGCATTGTTGAACCAACTCGATTCCTTGAATGCAGAATCAATAAGGTATGTACCTTCTATAGTCTTTTGGACGAGTATAAGGATTTCTCCTTTCACCTTTTAACTCTCAGGGTATCTCATTACTAACCCTTATCATGATCCTAGTTAACTATTACCTTTTGAGTTTCCAATTATTAGATAAAATCTATCAATCTTACTTAGATAAAACCTACAAGCATGGATCGACAGTTAAACTCTAAATTACTATTGTATTTATCTTTTCTTAGTCATTACTCCTATTTTGGATTAAGTCGCAATATCTAGGAGGGATCCTGACGCGTTCACCCGTAAAGAAAACTATTATAATGATGATAAAGAAATGCATGCATGGGTATTTGATCAAAACAACAACAATACTTTCGCTACTTCATCAATCCTCCAGGGTTTCCATAACCTTAGCCATGGATTTTTAGCCGCTCATACTTGTGAAAAAATCAATAACATTCATAATCAAAAGCATAGATGAAATCTCAATGATACCAAGTATAAAAACCCACAACCGGAACTCAATTAATCAACTAAAGTCAACACAAGAGAGTCACAAGATAAAAATTGAATATTGGGATCAAAATATGTTTATGGGTATCAAAACTATATAACTCCTACTAAAAAACAAATAAAGGGTATTTATAGTGCATTAGGAAACCCTAAAGCCAAAGCCCAGATAAAATAGGAGAAATAGGGTCGGTGGCCACTTATGACCCCTACTTACACCCTAACCTTAGGTGCAGGTAGTACCTAGGGTCAGTAGGGTAGGCACATGAGCAAGGTGCACGTACAGGGTGCAGTTACCAGGATGAAAAAATCCTGCAGGTCAGCTCTCAGGATTTTGGACTTTTAGCACTTGTTTTTCCTACTTGCAGTCTGTGGTCCTACATGCGGTCCACATGTTGACTTATTAAGTGTCAGGAGACATCTTGTAAGATCTTATTATATACTCGAACATGCTTTGATCACGAACTAGCCGGAAAGTATCCCAAACGTCCATAATTTCTCTAAAAAGTAGCCAATACACCTTTCTTTTTCACAAACTTAGCATCCAAAACATGATTTCCTACAAAACATACCAAAAACACATCATATCTAACAAAATAACCTCAGAAAATTGTATATTTTCCATGTTTTAAGCGCCAAAAGTTCTATATATCTATAGCTTATCAAGCATGTAGGATAAAAGTGACTACACCCTCCTTTAACTCTACAAAATACATTATAACTCAAACTTTTCTCTTGTGCCACTTCATTTTCATCGAACACCATTGCTTAGCTTTTTCATTCTAATTCACCTAATTATTGATAAATTTGTTTTCTCATTTTTTATAATAATTAATTCTATTAAGGTACTTGATAACGCTCAACTCACTCCCATATTTGAGGGGTTAGGCGGTCGTTGTTAGTAACCCAACTCGAGTTAGGGTAGAATCCATAAGGAGCGAATTACAAATTTCAAGTCCTATGGGTGCTCTAATTACTAAAAGGTTACCGGAATGCTAACAAACATGACATGTGAAATAAAATAGGAGGATTGATTTGGTATTTTTTTTTGTAATGATTTTTTGTTAGCAACGCCTGAATAGGACACTTTTGAATTAAAATCTAGATTTGAAGAGATCTTGGGATTATGTCTACCTAAAAGTAAAAGCCTTTGGGTTGATGTTGGTTTAACATGAAACTTAATTGTTAACTAAAGGATGGGCTAGGTCAAAGATCATTGTGGTTAATCTTTCAATAAAACCACAATGATTTCACCCATTGTCTCTTTCAAGCGCCTAAAAAGTGTGCAATTCATAATCACCCAAAACCTCAATCAAGATTCCCTATTTCTAGGATGTTGCTCTTGACATGATTAACACTTAAAATACACTTATTTCTAAGATTACAAAATTTAGTAAACCATAGTCTTAATTTTCCACCATTGCCTTGTCCCCCTATAACCCTTTTTCAAGGATATTATGGGTTACCTCATGTTCACCCTCATCCCTATTTCAAGGATGATGAAGGGATTTTGTTTAGGGTTTTCACCCATCAAACCCATTTAGAGATTTGGATTTTTCACCAACAAATTCCAACTCATAAATTCAAGAAATGGTGGAATCCATACTCAAAAACTAACAATCATGCAAACGCAATAGCACCCACTCACAATTACACTTTAGTTAAACATAATCCTAAGACTAATTTACTTAGCTACTCATGAAGAAAGTAAGGAAAGATATACCATGAGGATTTTCCAAAGCATTCATTCTTCATAAAATACTAAGAATCTAAGGCTCCACAATTAGTAACATACTTGCCTAATTAGGGTTTCATGTTTCAAATTCAAAATTATCTATGAGGTAAGCAATATCCAAAAAAGAAAGGTTTTTTGCCTATATGAGGTTTGAGATTCGTCTAAGAGAAATTACAAAACTGCCCTGGGTTATACTCCCACTTTGCCGCAATCGCATAAGGTTATCTGTGGTCGTGGGCAACACGACCGTAGTTGTGTTCTGTGGTCACACTATCCTGACCATCTTTGATTGACCGCGACTGCGCTTGAGACCGCGATCGCGGTAATTGAGGCCGCGCTTTTCCAGTTCTTCAACTGCACTTCTTTTGCTTCTATTTTATCTCTTTTATCTCCAATCCATAGCCTTTCATCCCATCAACCATATACCTGCAAAATGTGGATATTAGTGCATTTAAATTATAATAATGCATTATTTTCTTATACGAAATATGGTAGTGTGCACAAATATTTGGTGCAAATGCATAGTAAAATCACCACTCATCAACACCCCAACTTAAAACCTTGCTTGTCCTCAAGCAACACCACCCTTTTCTATGAGACAACTTCACATGTATGGCCACACTCCATTACCCAATGACCATGATGACTCCAACTTGATTATTACCACCAAAATTTTTTCACAAATTGGCAAATTGTTTTTTTAATGACGCCCCACAACATAAAATGGAATAATGGAGAACACAATAGACTTTTAGGAGCAACCATGTGACAATTACTACTCACTCTAGAAATGACTCAATTGTTGACCTCAACTATAATATACTTCTTTTTATCTCATTTTGCAGAAGATAAAAAATTAACCCACCTCAACTTATGCACATGCCTCCTCACAAGGAAGAAAATTTCACGCACCTACTTACAACCACTGCAATAAGGAGTTTAAAAGAAAACACTATCTCTCTCTCTCAAGAAATTCTCACTGATAATAATTACCATGTCGTAGGCTTACCCTTATTTTAAATCGCCAGTAAAATGACCACACTTGGCTAGAAATCACAAAGGACATTTTGAGCTTATAATATAGGTTTAGGGTATTGTAGGATATAAACTTAGGACATTAATGCTAAACCCTCCTTGAACTTCTACATCATATACTTTTCACTTTTTTCTATTGGGACACTTCTTTTCCTTTACTATTATGCCTACTTTGTCTTTTCTTTGTTTTTGGACTTTTTTCTTTCTCTTCTTTTTTTATGGATAAATCGTGCCTTTCTTTTCTTTGTTGGATATTTTCTTTCTTCTAATAATTTTTCTTTATTAGCATAAACTTGTAAGCACTTTCTGATGATTCCATGGCCTAACTATACCCTTTTCAATTTCTACAACCCATAACTTAGGCTTTTAGCCTTAAATTATACTCTTAAGTTCAAGGAGGGTAGGGTTCAAAATAGGAAAAATAGAAGGGTCAAGGCTTGTAATTTGTTTTCCACAGAGAAGTCCAAAGGCTCAAAGTGGGCTACTAGGGATAACTTCTATGTAATTGTAGGATTTTTAGGCTAAAGTGGGCTTCCAATGTCACAAGCTGGCCTATGATCATTTTACCAACCAAGCACAATAAAAATTTATCCTTGAAAGACTAATGGGGCAAGTTCTAGATGGTACAAGTACACAAGAGATGTATACAAATAAGCTCACACACGTGGCATACGAAACTCGTCAAGGGGGTTCAATTGTTCCACCCAATCGAGAAAAAAATAGAGTACCAACTATTTTTTGAAGTCTCTTTTTGGAGTTATAAAAAAAGGAAAAGTTTTGATACAAGGTTGCTAGCGTCAATTTTGCAAAAGTTTTCGGATGAAAGGGGTGTTTGCTTCGCATCCGCACCACGTATAATTTTCTAATCATGGCAACAACCCAAGATATTATCCCATATTATGGCTTTAATACGGTCAAACCACCCATATGGCTACACAAAGTTTTCCAATAGGTATGAATGTGATCCTAAATCATCAATGTCATAGGTACTCAGACTTTTCTTGCATTGACCTTGATGCCACGGGTAAGTAGACTTCCCCTGCATCCATAGTTAAAAACCTAATTATGACACTTTCCTTTTAAGAATATTGTCACTCAGTCTATCATTGGGAAAAAGCTCATCCAACAGAGAAAAAATAAGATAACAGAATATGAGAAAAATAACTAATCCATGCAAGTGTGGGCACCATTATAGTGTTCGATTATTAAAATGCGATCAAAAAAATCAATAAAGGATCATATGAAATGAATATGAAGACACCCCCAACTAAAAGTAACAGTGTCCCCACTGCATAAAATAATCAAGGATAAGATTTATAAGATTACTCCCTGAAACCGTATAAAGGGATCATATAGCTCTTTTATTCTGCATCATCATCATTCCTGTCAAGGTCAGACCATTTCATAATGAAAAATCTTGAACGGGAGTATGAGGAAAATGAAGGGGAATCAGTGATTTAAATGGCTGAAGTGACCACAATCGCGGACACATGGATGACCGCGATCGTACCTAGGGACCGTGATCGTGGTAACTAACAGCATTTCTGCTCCCCTGTTTTCCCCTGTTTAGCTTTTTTCTTAATTTACGTAGATTTTACCCATTTTCATTTTTCAATTCAAATTTTTGCCATTCCCAAATATGTTTAGTCACCGCACTCAACAATTTTGTAGCCGCGTAGAAGTGCAAGTTCAAGAGATAAGATTTTGCTACATTGTTTACCACTTTTCCATTCAAAGGATCTAGAGCTTGATAGAATACTTGGAGAAATATCTTCCACAGAATCTCGTGGTTTGGTCATTTGGCTAACTTTTTGGTAAATCTCTCACATACTTATGAAACAGCTCCCCACTCCATTGTCTAAAGTTTATAATCTTATCTATTATGTGTCACGTCTTGGGGGAGGGAAGTATTGCTCAAGAAACACAATTGTGAGCATGTTCCATGAAGTGATTAAAGCCGTAGGAAGTGAACGGAGCCACAACACTGCCTTGCCCTTTTGTGAGAATGGAAAAATACGAACCAAAAGGATTCCTAAGTGATGTGTGCAATGTTGAATGGTCTACACTTCTCCAAAAAATTCTTTAAGTTAAAATATGGGTCCTTATAAGCTTGAACCCCGTATAGCCCCTTCATTTTCAATAAGTGTAGCATGATGTTAGTCATATGGAAGGTCCCATCCCCATGAATTGGTGGGATACAGATTACACCTGCTTGACCCACATCATTTAGTTAGACTTCTCCATCAAGGGCAACATCAAATGATTCCACATAATTAGCTACTTCACTCACTATTCTATTCATGCTATGATCACCTAAAAATTAGAAAAAAAAACATGAAAGGGAACCATACCACCCCAGATATACCCAAGTAAAAAGAACACAAGCACAAGCAAAATCTATATTTCACTCCCCGACAATTATGCCATTTTGATAATACTTAACTCACTCCTATATTTTAGGGATGAGGCAGTCGTTGTCAATAACCTAACTCGAGTTGGGGTCAAATCCACAAGGAGCGAATTACAAATTTTAAGTACTATAGGTGCTCTAATTACTAAAAGGTTACCCGGAATGCTATAAAACACAACATGTCAAATAAAATGCGGGATTTGATTTAGGATATGATCGTAGTAAGTTTTGGTTAGCAATGCCTGAATATAAACTTTTAACTTAAAATTAAGATTTGAAGAGATGTTGGGATTATGTCTACCTAAAAGTAAAAATATATGGGTTTATAATGGTTTAACATGAAACTTAGTTATTAACTCAAGAACTATGAGATTTTATGAGATTTTAACAATTTCAGGTTTATAGCAAGCACTATTTCAAGTTCCATGTTTATGAACACATGTTTAAACAAGTTGGAGCCTAGATTTATTATCTTGATTGTAGGTTTAGGAAGTAGAAGTTGAACACTAGATTTTATCCCTAATTATCTAACAATTTTTGTGCAAGTATATACTCTGCGAGTGGGTTATGCCTTTTATAGTTGAGAAAGGACGTTGCAGAGTTTTAATTGAAGAGGGAGTTTTGACTTTGTAGAGGTGGGGCATTGGGGTCAGTTTTGAGGGTTAAAAAGATGATGGTAGGATGGATTGTGTTGGGATTACATGGCCCAACCCAAAAACTTTCAAAAAATACTTAACCAAGGCAGTCCCTACCTATAACCCTACTTATAAGCCATGGGTTGTACTTAAGGCCCCTGTAAGTAGGATCTTAAGTAGGTTCTTGCAGATTTTTGGGCTTTAATTAATATGGCTCTTAATTATGGGACCTATGTAGAAGTTTAAAGACTCAAAAATTGTATCTGATTCCCATGATCAATCATTCATGTCGTGGATTAGACCTACAATCTCATTAGAAGGGTCGTACATCTACTTACCTGGACATGTCTAGAATTTTTTAGTGTTAACCCTTTTTTAGGTGTTTCTCTGTGCTTTTAACCTACAAAATAGAAACAAAGTAAGCACTAATACCTTGAGTTTCCTCCTACACAATGCTTGATTTAACATCACAACATGACCTGGCTTTGTTGGATACTCAAACATGACCAACAAGTCCATGGGTTGCCTCCCATGCAGTGCGTAATTTCACATCATAGTATGACTGAGTTGCCTTCATTACTCAGACTTTCTTTAGGCTTATATCCTCAAAAACCTTGAACTCCTCTATGCATCCCATGCAATTATTAATACGATGCTCATTCACCTTGAATGGGGTATCTCCATCTTATTTATAATCAATTGCACCATTTGGAAATACTTTAACAATGGTGAATGGTCCAGACCACCTAGACTTTTGCTTGCCAGGAGACAAGTGAAGTCTTGAAATATATAACAAGACCACATCATCGGGCTTGAGTACCTTTGTGTCAATCTTCTTGTAATGGTACAAATTCATCTTATCCTTATACAATGTTGAAATCTCATATGCACAGAGTAAGACTTCATCTAGCTCATTCGTATTGTCCAACCTCAAGTGTGTAACATTAGTCCACTCACAAATTAGCTACTTCAATGCCTACAGTGCCATATGCTCTAGTTTGACCAGTAAGTGGCATGCCTTGCCGTACACAAGCTGATAAGTAGAGCTACTTATAGAATTTTTAAAAGTTATAAGGCAGGATCAAAGTGCATCAACTAGCTTCATTAACCAATCATTCTAATTGGCATACATATTCTTCGCCAATGTGGACTTGATCTTACTATTGGAGACCTCAACCTACCCACTTGTCAGGGGATAGTAAGGTTTTGCGACCTTATGTTTCATACCATATCTTTCAAGAAGGGCCTTAAATAGTCATTACAAAAATAGGACCCTCGATAACAAATAATAGCACGTCGAGTACCAAACAGAGAGAATAGGTTATTCTTCAAAAATGTTGTGATACTTTGACCTTCATTATTAGGAAGCGCAATCACTTTCACCTACTTATAAACATAGTCTACTACCATTAATATATACTTCAGAGCATAAGAACTCATAAACAGACCCATGAAATCAATACACTATACATCAAACAACTCTAACACATGAATCGGTTTCATTGAGAGCTCATGCTTTCGTAAAATAGTTCCTTGCCTCTGGCGTTAGTCACAGGACCGAGGATAATCATGCACATCTTAAAATATAATTGGGGAATAATAACCACACTACAAAATTTTGTTGGTTCTATGCATACCTCCATGGTGACCCCAACTGAAGATAAATGACATGCCTCAAGAATGCTACTATCTCAATTTTGGGAATACACCTCTGAATAATACCATCCGCACACACCCAAAATAAGTATGGCTCATAAAAAAAACTTGCGTACCTCATGCATAAATCATTTTTTGTTGATGAAATGAGAAATATTTGGGATGAGATCACTTGCCAAATAGTTGGAAAAATCATTAAACTAGGGGAATAAGTCTTGTTATGCTGCCAAGACATGCTCATCTAGAAAAATATCACTAATCTCAAGCTCATCCCCTAATTGAAGAATAGCCTCCTTTTTTAGGAAGGATAGGTGGTCTGCATCTTGGTTTTCTGTCTTTCATGTCTTTCACCTCAAAGTCAAACTCATGCAGTAATAGTACCAATTGAATCAGCCAAGGCTTCACATTTTTTTCACCATAAGGTACCTCAGAGCTGCCTAATCAATATGCATAAAGACTTTGGTCCCAATACAAATTCTCACATTTCCGTTTATGAGTCATGATGGAACCTACTCCATCCCACCACTAGGTAAGCCAAACTGTAGCTTGGTGCTATTTGAAATTGGCTAACTTGGTGGAAAATACCCCAGAAAGGGCAAAATAGACAATGAAACTCAAAAATAATAAAGGTAATACAAATAACTAAAAGGTAGACATAACATAGAAAACTATCCCATGACCAGGTAGAGTCAGTACAAGAGCTACTATAAAACATCATAAGTCCTTAAAGAGTCAATAAAATTTATCTCAGAACAAAATACTTGACATAGATAAATAAAAGGAAAAACGGGCAACTCCGACTTCAAAAGCTCACCCCAACTCTGAAATCTAATACAACACGATTATCAAATCAGTAGCGGCAACTAGTACTTGGATCTGCACCAAAAGGGCATAAAAGTGTAGTATGAGTACCGAAATTGGCAAATCACGGGTACTAAGAAGCCTTCATCAATCGACTCAGCTAAATCATTATATAAAAATAAAATGATGCAAGATAACATAACTAAGTCAATATAAAGTACAAACCTGGAAGTAACTCCAACTTTGTTCTACACAATTAAACATATAAACAAAAAAAAACTAAGGATAATGTGATTATAACTATAAGATTGGCCCCTATAAGCCAATAAATATGGTAAAGTAAATCACCCAATGAAGGTCCCTATAATAATGGATGGTACAATTAAGGAAAAGTATAACACATATACCTGAGAAACCATAATTTGCCAACATTTATGTTATCACTGGAACCCCTTTGTATTATGTCACACTAATAACAACTCCCCCAACTATAATCAAACTAGTTTTTATATCCTTTATATCATAGCCAATAGTTAGACTTGAACCAGTACATATAGCATAAACTTCATAACAAATTGCTGAACATGAACCGATACATATAACATCAATATCATAATTAATTTTCAGACTTGAACCAATATATATACCATCAATATCATAATCAATAGCCAGACTCAAACCAAAACATATATCATCATTATTTCTCATAATAATCATTTTTAAATATGAATATAACAAAGGTATAAAGGTCTAGCCAAGCAAGTTCAAGTCTTGGCCAAAGACGGGCTGAAAGGGGCCCACTTCTAATCCCCAAAATTATTTATAAGGCTAAATCTACCTGGGACAAGACTAAGGTATCTATATCCACTTTTAGATGTTAAGCAAGTCTTAGTTAACCCAAATATAGAGATTCTACTAAGGACCTAAGCAACTAAGTCAGCTATATCTAAATTACAGTTTCTTGATAGCCTTAATGGTCAAGCTAACCTAAGTATTGAGACCATATCACTAATAGCTTAAACCCATTGCAAATTTAACATACTATCATAAAAATACTATTCAATAGCTCATTTTATAAAGAATGAATACCTAGCCCACTTAGACGCAGAAAAAAGCTCAAAAAATTGCTAAATCGCCAATTTTCCCTTATGAGAAACTTCCACAAGGTGAAATGCTAAAAAAATCATAATCTACTGATCAAAATAAGAACAATGATTCCCATATTTCACTATTGTGCTTCGTCTCCAAAATCACACGAGAATTCCTTGTGGGCCCATTTACGGACATTTCATTTTTAAAACCAACCCAATGCTACCATATGCTTAGGAGTTTCTACCTGCAATGTTGGGAGAAACCTGAGAAATATTGAGGGAATCAAGTCACAAATATTTTAGTAATTTAAAGTCGGAAGGGAAAAATCAACCTTGAAAATGAAAGAAACTTACCTCAAATATGAAGGAGAATTGCAAAACTAATAATAATTCAAGATCCCAAAATCACCCACAAATGCTCTCCCTAAGATTTCCCAACTTTTTTGGGTTTAAATATATTGGGGATAGATGAGAAATGGTGAAAATGGGCTAAATAGGGGTAGTTATACCCTTCCTAGATATATGAGTATCACATACACGATCTATAAATTGCATCTGTGATACGTTACGGAATATAGGGAATCACTTCTGCAACACTAATACTGATTATCCATTATTTGTGTGCTTTCAAATGGAATCGCATATGTAACTTCAAATTCCACTTATGCAAAACTCCCTAGTGTCTGCCAAATTAGGCATACGATTATGTAATACCCCATATGTTTCCAATCTAGGAAATGAATCAGTTCTCCTACGTATGAAACCTCATATCCTGTGATTAATATTTAAGTACATGATTTACAATAAGTATCCTAGCAATAATATCGCTTATGATGTGTTAAGCATGCTCATGTGAGTCACTTAGAGTAAGGCAAGTTAATAGCTTTTGGATCTATCAAGTTTTAGTGTGTGATTCCAGAAGAGTGACCTTTAAATGAGGATAACTTGATATTTATGTGATATTTTGGCATATTTACACCCACCAAATTGTAGAGATCGAATTAGCTTTCTAATGATTCTAATTTTATAAAAGTTCGACACCCGAGCAAGAAGTTATGGCCCTGCAAAGTAGGAGTGCGACGCATAAACAATCGCGCATGGCTACTAGAACAAGTGTGCGACAGGTTGTACGGTGCACACCCTTAAGTGTGCAATTAGAATGTGCTACGCACACCTTATCTTATGCGATAGGATGTGCGGCGCACACCTTAGCATGTGTGATGAGGTGTGCGATGAACACGTATGATTTCAGCCACGAAAAACACTTAGTTTTTGAGTTACTTTGAGGATAATTAAGTCTTTTAACACTCCTTACACGTATCAATATTTAACCTCATGAAATTTATAGCTTCTAATTACAATACAACCCTATTAACATCTTAAGTTCATTATCCAAGAGTATAAGAAGTAGAAAAACTACTAGGGTTGCATAATCAAGCTTGAAGGTCCAATATTTCAATAATTTCATTGCCATTAAGGTATGCGTAGTGTTCATCCACGGATCCCTTTCGTTCGTAGATTTCAAGAATCAATCTTGGATAACAAAATCATGAATGTTTTTTAGAGATATGGTTGTATTCATTTTGTTGTTTGTGGTTTGTGTTATAGAGTGGGAATTTGATGAACTTTTAGGAAGATTGTGATCATATAGTTGGAAACCATGAATTTGGGTGGACTAAGTGGTGTAAGTTTGTGAATACACCTATTCCTAAAAGAGTGCATGTAAGGTGTTTGATAATATACCTAAGAGACTAGAAATCATGCATTATAGCTAAATTGTGACTATGTTAAAAGATTCATGATAGGCCTCTATGATTCAATGTCATCCATGTTGATAATGTGTCTTGTGAACACTGTTGGAATACTCATGAACTAGTCTTATGGAATTATGCTATGCTTACTTGCAAAACCCACTCATTTACAAGATGTAGAATACCCATGTACTTCATGAAATTCCCCAAGTTATGATATTATAGATTGTGATTGTAATATGTAATAAGCATAATATTAAAATCTATGCAAGTATATACATGTTGTATGAAATTCCCTTCCATGAAATAGATTATTGAGAACCATGCTTAGTATGAAATCCATTATTTATGATATTGTGGATTATGGACTCTACTCTTATGATCAAGTCAGTCTTGTGTGACAGATTTCTTTCATCGAGTCTTGGGGGTACTTGTACCCAGAAAATATAGTTGTGTGCCTAGAGCCATGTCATGTTTTCGCGATACTCTTCGTCAAGCCATGACATATAAAAATCAGTCAGGCATGTGACTCAGGAAAACTTAGTAATCTCAGTAGTTTAGTAATCTCAGTAACCTCAATAATCATAGTAAATCTAAGTAGCTTCAGTACTCTTAATCAGTCCTCAGAACTCATTATATTTCGTCCGTCATCGGAATCCAGTAAACTCAGTTTTAGCTTCGCTAAACAATTCCACTAGTATCAGTTCATTTAATCAGTATCAGTTTAGCAAATCAGTTCAATTAAGTTATTTAGCTCATCCAAGTTATTCGGTTCAGTGTCTTTTAGGTGGGAGTAGGATTCAGCACCGAGCTAACCTAGGCATGGAGGCTCACCGTGAGAATAGGATTGAGATCCCTAGAAGCAATCCCTAAGTTCCACAACTACGTTGCCAGTGTAGGTACGATATGTCACCTGTTGATAGGACTGACATACTCAGGGGTCACCCGTTAGCTCATTTATATGTGTAGGACTGATCCCAGGATACACTCACTTGATTAGGACTGACTCCACAGCAGATGTCCTTACTGGTGGCGCGGTACTGATACCCTTCAAGTCAGGGCAGATATTGGACCCCAGTCATCTTAGCTTGGGCCATGTCAGTTAGATAAACATATCCCACAGTTTTAGATACAGAATCAGGGCTTTCATACACAGTCAACTCAGCTTAGTAGAAGAGATTCAGTACTGTTAGATACAGTTAATGCTTATCATTATAAATAAACTACAAGATCACCCATTAGCTCAGACTGATCTTAGCTATGATTAATCAGTATCAGAATTATTAGATTTAAGGATCACCCACTAGATAGGATTGATCTCAGACTATGTTAAATCATCCTTATTATCAGTATACTTATGATCACCCGCTAGATAGGACTGATCTCAGATTTAGTTACTCAAATAGAATAGAACTCAGATAGTTCCATTAGAACTTAGACTGTCAGATCTTAGTATCGGTTATATCGATTAGTCCGATCATTATAGTTATATCAGCTATATCAATTGTCATAGCTCATGTTACTAGTATTCAGTTTCAGGACTGTTAGACACAGTAATTCAAACCAGTTCTTCATAATTTGAACTGTCAGAAATAGTCAATAATCTATTCAGTACCTTAGTAATAGTAAATTCATTTCTTCAGCATTCAACCTCAGTAGTCAACATCATCACGAGTTCAGTTATGGTTGTTTATGCATGTATGTATTCTCACGTTTATATTAGTTAGCTTTGTTCATGCATATAACCCTTTGCATTTAGCCTACCTCACTCGTATACTTAGTACATTCAGATGAACTGAAGCATTTGCGTTATGGTGCTTTTTCTTATGTTACACCATAGGTTCAGAGGCACGAGCTCCAGATCATCAGTAGCATTCCAGTGTTTAGATTTTGCAGTGAGTCCTTCTCATTTGAGGACGATATCATTATTACTACATTTACTATTCAGTTGCTAGATGAAGTTAGTTGGAGACATATTCCTTCAACTCCTTATTCAGTTTAGTTAGAGGCTTTCAGACTAGATGTCAGATTAGATATTCAGATCTTATTATTTTTAGTATTTATGACTTGTTTGGGTATTGTTATACCTTTTTTAGACATCATGTTATCAGACATTTATTCCGTTCGAACCTTATGGCCTTTCATATTCATATTTCCACATTATGTATGTCAGCTTCCTTCCATCGAGTCTTGGGGGTACTTGTACCCAAAAAATATGGTTGTGTGCCTTGAACCATGCCATGTTTTCATGATACTCTAAGTCAATCCATGATCTATAGATATTAGTCAGTCGTGTGACTTAGGAATATTCAGTAATCTCAGTAGTTCAGTATTCTCAGTAATCTCAGTGCTCAGTAACCTCAGTAATCACACTAAATCTCAGTAACTTCAGTACTCTTAATCAGTCCTCAGAACTCATTATATTACATCCGTTATCGGAATCCAGTAAACTCAATTTTAGCTTCGCTAAACAATACCACTAGTATCAGTTCAGTTAATCAGTATCAGTTCAGCAAATTAGTTCAATTAAGTTATTTAGTTAAGCCCGGTTATTCGGTTCAATGTCTTTTAGATGGGAGTAAGATTCAGCACCGAGCGAACCTAGGGATGGAGGTTCACCCGTGAGAATAGGACTGAGATCCCTAGAAGCAATCCCTAAGTTCCAAAACTACGTTGCCAGTGTAGGTACGATATGTCACCTGTTGATAGGACTGACATACTTAGGGGTCACCCGTTAGGTCATTTATATGTATAGGATTGATCCCAAGATACACTCACTTGATTAGGACTGACTCCACAGCAGATGTCCTTACTGGTGGCGCGGTACTGATACCGTTCCAGTCAGGGTAGATATTGGACCCCAGTCAGCTTAGCTTGGGCCATGTCAGTTAGATAAACATATCCCACAGTTTCAAAAACAGAATCAGGGCTTTCATACACAGTCAACTCAGCTTAGTAGAATAGATTAAGTACTGTTAGATACAGTTAATGCTTATCATTGTAAATAGACTTCAAGATCACCCATTAGCTCGGACTGATCTCAGCTATGATTAATCAGTATCTAAATCATTAGATTTAAAGATCAGCCGCTAGATAGGATTGATCTCAGACTAAGTCAAATCATCCTTATTATCAGTATACTTATGATCACCCGCTAGATAGGACTGATCTCAAATTTAGTTACTCAAATAGAATAGAACTCAGATAGTTCCATTAGAACTTAGACTGTCAGATACAGTTGCTCAGTATCGGTTATATCGATTAGTCCGATCATTATAGTTATATCAGCTATATCAGTTGTCATAGCTCACGTTATCGGTATTCAGTTTCAGGACTATTAGACACAGTCATTCAAACCAGTTCTTCATAATTTGAACTATAAAAAATAGTTAATAATCTATTCAGCACCTCAGTAACAGTAAAGTCATATCGTCAGCATTTAGACTCAATAGTTAGAACCATCACGAATTTAGTTATAGTTGTTTATGCATGTATGTATTCTCACGTTCAAATTAGTTAGCATTGTTTATGTATATATCCCATTGCATTTAGCCTACCTCACTCGTATACTCAGTATATTCAGACGTACTAACGTATTTGAACTATGGTCCTTTCTCTTATGTTACACCATAGGTTCAGAGGCACGAGCTCCAAATCAACTGTAGCATTCCAGTGTTCAGAGTTTTCAGTGAGTCCTTCTCATTCGAGGATGATATGATTATTGCTACATTTACTATTCAGTTGCTAAATGGAGTTAGTTGAAGACATATTCCTTCAAATCTTTATTCAGTTCAGTTAGAGGCTTTCAGACTAGATGTCAGATTAGATATTCAGATTTCATTATTTAGAGTATTTATGACTTATTTTGGTATTGTTATACTTTTTTCAGACAATTTGTTATTAGACATTTATTCAGTTTGAACCTTATGGCCTTTTATTTTTATGTTTCCGCATTTTATTTATATTATGCAGTATACAGGTACAGATATCAATCACGGGTTAGCTTGTGGCCTTTTGGGGTCATGAGCACCGTGTAGCATTTTTGTTCAAAAAATCGAGGTGTCACAAATTATTGGCTCGCGAACACTGGTCCGCCAGCACTAGCTAAGACTTTGAAATTTTCAAGTCTCCACCAACCCCTCAAGATTAATTTAAAATCTCGAATACATAAACGTACTATGCTACCCTTTTATATTTGATGTTATGGACTCAATGGCACTATTGGAATTTCCATTCGAGGTTGTTCCAATGAAAAATGAGTCCTACATCTAACTTATCATTTTCTTAAATTTTGACTAATAGCTCGAACTGAGTTGGGTGTTTTGAGATTCGAACCAAAGGTCCACCTAGCCTAAAATGCATTCCAGAGAAGCTAGATTATTCAAATTTAGTATACAAGATTGTTTGACGGAATTTTTTGCTCAGTTGATAATTTGAACTAGCAAAGATGTCACAAAAAGGAACTGGTTCTAAAAACCAAATAAACTGCTTGATAATTGAACTATTAGTCCTAGAAATTAATAAATGCATGAGAGCAGCTATAGCAGAGATCTAACGACAAAAATAAGTAGAAATATAGAAAATGATCTGAAGGGTCATTACAATATCCACTACTAAAACAACTTTTATTTGTGAAAGTAAAGGATTAGGATTTACTTGACGCCAAGAGTAGGTAAGGATATTGCATCTGAATATTGATCTCAATCTCCCAATTAGCCTCCTCCATTGGGTGGTGTCACCACTAGACCTTAACTATAAAAATCTCCCTAGTTCGCAACCACCTGACATCACTACTAAAAATGAGCACATGCTTCTCCACGAAGGTCAATCGCTCATCCAGCTGGACTAAATTACATCTAAGAACATGAGATAGATCAGGCATGTATCGCAGTAACATGAAAACATAGAAAATCGAATGGACAATAGCAATATCTGGGGGTAAGGCAAACTCATAAGCCACCTTATGCACTGTGCAAAGAATCTCAAAGGGTCTAATATATATGGGGATGAGTTTGCCCTTCCTCTTAAACCTTTTCACACTCTTCATGGTCGACACACGGAGAAATTTTGATGTCACCAAAATAACACATCATGTTTGATGATGGTACAGTCGCAGTTAAGATATAGTAACCCAACTAAGGTTGGGGTCGAATCCCAAGGGAACACATTGAATTGCAGTTATCAGTAATTATAGTCTACGAGGAGTACAGTAAAAGTAAATGGCGGATTTGTTTGTAGAAATCTTAAGCAAGTAACAACATTAACTTTGGTAGTAATAAGCTGTAGGTGAACACTAGGATTACGTTTCCCCTAGATTCTAAACTCCATAGGTTTATCGTGCTTTGTTAAACCAACTCAATACCTCACATGAAGAATCAATAAGTTATGTACCTTCTAAAGTCTTTTGGACGAGTAGAAGGATTTTACCCTTTACCTTTTGAGTCTCAAGTTGTGGCATTGCCAACCATTATCTTGATTCCGATTTACTATTATCTTTTGAGTCTTTAGTTATTAAATAAAAGCTAACCATTGTTCTTAGATATTACCTAGTAGCATGGATCGATAGTTAAACTTCAAATTACTATTGTAACTATTTTTTCCTAGTCGCTACTCCTCTTCCGGAGTGAGTTGCAATAATCTAAGTAGGATCTTAATGTTTGCAACCACTTGGATAACTATTATACTAAAGATAATGCAATGTATGCCATATGTATTGGTTCAATTCAACAATCATATTTCCCCTACTTCATCAATCAACCAGCTTTTGCACAAGCATAGCTATGGGTTTTTTGCCACTCATTCATGTAAAGAAATTGATATCATTCATAATTAAAAACATAGATAAAATCACAATGATAAGATAAATTAAAACCCATAACCATAAATTGATTTATCATTCAAAGTTAATACAAGAGAATCCCAAAAATCGGATCTTGGAATCAAAATATGTTTGTAAGTATCAAAAGTAACTCCTACTAAAAAGTACATAAGGGGCATTTATAGTACATGAGGAAACCCTACAAACAAAGACCAAATGAAATAGGAGAAAATCGGGTTGGTTTCCACCTGCTCTCTGTACCTATGGTCTAGCATAGGCACAAGTAGTACCTATGATCGTGACAATGGATGCAGGTGCAAATTGTAGGTACATTTCTTCTAGCCTAGCTCTCGATATTTCAACCTCTGGTACCTGATTTGTCTACCTGTAGTCCGTAGGTCCTATATGCGGTCTGTAGGTTGACTTGGTAGGTGTTAGGATTCATCTTTTCAGCTTTTTTTTAACTTTCGAACATGCTTTGATCACGAACAAGCCAGAAAGTTTCCCGAACATCCATAATTTCTCCAAAAATGGCCAAAAACTTCTTTTTTACCTTTTGATGAACTTATCATCCAAAACATGATTTCCTATAAAACATACCCGAAACAGATCATAACTAACAAAAAGGCCTAAAAATATACATATTTTTTTCATTTTAAGTGTTGAAAGTGCTATATTTCTATAGCATATCAACACCCTCAACTTAGAACGTTTGCATGTCCTCAGGTAACAAAAACACAATAAAACAAAGAAAATAACGCTTAACTAAGAGTATCTATGATAGTTATCTAAGAATCATCACATTAAGTTCAAATCATAACATCCACTCATATATTACTTTTCAGAAATAATTGTACATATAGAGATCAAGGGATACAATTCGCACATGAAAGTTCATTTAGGCTAAAAGTAGACTAAAATAAAAAAAATGGCCTATGATACTTTCCTAATAAACTATCCTTCAACCTTGATCAGGCAAATTCTGAATCCAACACACAAAGGGAATTACATAGTATCTCACACATATAGCGTAGAGTCAATATTACTAACTACTACTTATCTAGTTCATGCAATTGTCAGCAAATGGTTATCATGTCCCTAATCCTAATGCCATAACAAAATCCACAATGTTCACACATATTTACCTCTACATAGTTCTAAAATAAAAAATTTTGAAAGTTATAAAAATTTAGTCAAAACATAACAACTGCCTTAAATATTTAAAAATGTCTTAATTACACAAAACATCATGAACAAAACCCAACACTTCTAAACATGCCGGCTCTTTTAGGAACAAGACTTTAGGGAAAAGAGGCATAGCAACAAAATCCCTAAGAGGATAATAAGACCCACAAGCATACCTACCGCTAAATGAAAATCATGCATTGTCCCCAATACATCAAACTAAAGCAAGAGATTTAGTAACAAACCTATGGCACTAGAGGTATGGAGATCAGACGTCAATCATGTAATATGAATAGAAACAAGAAAATACCTTAGATTTTCACCCAAAAAGAGCCTGATTTACTTTCGCAGAATGAATCAGTTCCCTTGGGTACTTAGACTTTTCGAAGGTCTATCTCAACATAAACTTTTACTTCTTCTAGGTTTTCATGTAGTGTTTCACTCTCTGCCTATTGACTTTAAATGGTGTATCACAATCATGCCTTATATCAATAGCACTATATGGGAACACCTTAATCACAGTGAATGGTCTATTCCATCTGGATTTCAACTTTTCAGAAAACAAAAGTGTCTTGAATTATATAACAAGACCAAATCACTAGGTTTGAATATTCTTTTTTCGATCTTATTTTCATGGTACAAATTTATTCTTTCCTTTTATATGGCCGATCTCTCATATGGACGGAGTCAGAATTCATCCACATCATTTACCTTGCTCAACCTCAAGTTTGCTTTATCACGCCACTCGAAATTCAGCCTTTTTAACACCCAAAGTGCCTTATGCTCAAACTTAACTGGAAAGTGGCATGCTTTACCATACACCCGTTGATATGGACAGGAACCTATGATGGTATTATAAACTATCTGGTAGGCCCAGATGCATCATCTAACTTTCTAGACCAGTCACTCCTATTGTTATTTATAATCTTTGCCAATATAGACTTTATTTCTCAGCTAGAGACTTTACATGAACACTAGTCTGAGGATGGTTAGGTGTTGCCACCTTATGTCTCACACCATATCTATCAGTTACAGCCTTGAACAAATGATTGTAGAAATGAGAACTGCCATCACTAATAATTGCACATGGAGTGTTAAACTCTAGAAAATATATTTCTTTTAGAAAAATTATGACACTTCTGCCTTCATTATCTTGAAGTGCAACTACCTTCACCCATTTTGATACATAGTCGATCGCCACCTAAATGTATCTCATGCCATAAAATCTCAAAAAGAACCCATGAAATCAATCCCCCACACATAGAGTATCCCCAACTCCAGAATAGGTGTCAAGGGGAGTTTATGATGTTAAGAAACTACCCCAGAATCTAACCACTTCATTATCTTCTTTTTCACGACTTCTTGCATTGGACGGTTTAGTCATCTCTAATACTCAATACTGGGAATGTTGTCTGGCTCAAACAGTACCTTATGTATGCAAATACCTTGTGGGATCTCCCTATAATATTTGTAATGGTCCACACAATACCTTTTTTGAACTTTTGTAATAATGATATCAAATCTTTCACCTATTTTCCTACCAAACCTACTATAATAATTAATGGTACTATATTGTTGGCTCCCAAGAATGCATACTATAAGTGAGGAGAGAGGGCCTTCAATTCCAATATCGATTGTTCTTCAATTAATGGTCATGAAGAAGGTGTGGTTCTATTCTTCAAGTCAAGATCCAACTTTTTAGGAGCATATGTGTAAGAGCCAATGCTATGTAATACACTAGCCATCTCATCATAGTCAGTTATTCCATCGCTCTAAAAGTTTATAATAACTGTTGCTAATGCTTTTACCCCTAATCTCTCCTCAATAGGCACATCTAATATGAATATGTCACTATCCACTTCTTCTATCACTGCCACTACTCTCACATCATCTGTCTGTTGTATGGTCATGCATATGTTTAACAAAAGTTTCTCACCGTTCCGTTTGAAAGTGATCTCCTCAAAATCAATATCAATCAATACTTGTCCAGTACACAAGAAGGTCATTCCTAATATGATTGGAGAATGGGTATCTACTTCACTTCTGAAATCATAAAATCCATCAGATAGATGAATTATGCTACTCTTATCTCCACATTATGCACAATACCCACTTGCTCTTTTACATATAGACTAGTCATCAATAGCCTTATAGATGTTGGCTTTAGTTTCCTTAACCCCAACACTTTGTATAACACCAGTGGCATAACATTTTTTCGTGATCTACAATCACATAAGGCCTAGTTAATAATATAAGGCCAAATATAACAAGGAATATCCTGCACCTGGGTCACCTTTCTTTTAAACTGATGATGCATGAAAACCTATACTAAACTATTGCACTATGTTATAGAGATCATATGTAACCCAGTCATCATCTTCACTACAACTCAGCTTCTCAAACTTTATCTTATGTGGCTCGTCAACAATAATATTCTCCTTCTATGGCTCATCAAAAGTAGGCAAATATGTGTATCAGGTGAGGAGTTATATCTACTGTCAATATTTATACAGTGAACAAGTATCGAAGGATTCAACATATTATCACTAGCAATTGCTCCTGACTGTCTCTCAGCTAAAGTGATACAGATTTGGCCATACTGTTGTTCCAACTACTCAATAGCAATTGCATGTGCTTCAAATTTTTAAGCTTATCCTGAAATTTCAGCTTTAAGTTCTTTGAGGCAAGCCTCTTGGCTGTCTTGACCCTTCATCAACACGGTCAGCATATCTTCAACCCAAGATTCTGCTTCTCATCTGCCAGGTGGGATGTAATTTTCCTTATCACCATAATAGTTCCAACCTTGATTCCCTTCCCCTTGGGCTTGAAAACACACCAACTGATGATCTAGATACTTCGCCTCCTCTTTGTTTCCAACTCATAAGATCTAGGAATTACCCCATGTGCCCTTACTGCATTGACTTTTTTTTTATTCATTATTGCAAACTATTTGGCCAGCTCACCATATTTTGTCCATAATAGTGAAATCTCTTGAACTACAATATCCTCAGTTACTCTTTGTTAACAAGAAACTCTAATGGCAAAAATATCTGAATTTCTCCTAACCTCCTTAGTTTGGAACCCTTGGTTAGTTAATGAGATATGATCTATAATACCCACAGCTATCTCCCACCGTAATCTCATAAATGTTCCCCCTAAGATAGTGTCTACCATTGTTCTTGAACTAGTAGTCAAGGCTCTATAGAATATCTCTGACAATCTTATCCCTGATATCTGGGGGTTGGGAACCATGCTAAACTTTTTTTTGAACCAGAACCATGCCTCATACATAGACTTAGACAGCAGTTTCTCGAAATTATATATCTCATCCTTAAGTTGTAATACCCTAGATAGAGGAAAGAACCTGGTAAAGAATTGTCTGTGTATCTCTTTCCATGCAGTGATGGACCCTATTGGCAGTTCCCCAAGACATAGTGATGCTTTCCAGAACGGATAAAGGGAACACCTCAGTCTCAGTGGCTCCTGATCTACCCCTGGTATGGTATATGTAGTGCAAGTCCAAGCAAAAGTTAACAAATACATTTGTGTGTCATCTGTAGGCAACCCTGAAAACACGCTCTTCAAGTACAAGAGCTGGATCATAGGACTCGATATTTTTAACTTGACATCAGGAGGTAAGGTAGGAGGGATAATGGTTGATGTATGAGTTGGCTCATTGTATCCTAAATATTCTTCATCATCAACATATAGCTGAACATACTGATATGTCAGGATCACTTGAGGTCGGCCTTATCTAACTCTGTTTTGATTTCTACCAAGTGCTACTTGGTGGTATACTGTTTGTCTAATCTTAGCTAACTCTATTTGAGCTAACAACTTACTAGTCTATCTATCAACACCATCCTAAACTCCATCTTCAGGGGGATTGTCCCTCTTCGGCTCTAACATCCTACTATATTGTTGTAGAATACTTTTTTAAATCAATGGGTGTGAGGGACTGCCTCTACTCTATGTGATAGGCATACACCGGCTTATTCCCAATATAGAACAATAAGAGAGATCGAAAAATACAACTTCAATCCATAAATAAACACCGTGTTCCCCAGCAATGGCGCTAATTTTTTGATAACATCCAAGAAATAACTTCTATTATATGATGGTATATGGACACTATCATGATAAATTAACCTAACTAAGGTTAAGGTCAAATCCCAAGGTAACATGTGGATTTGTAGTAATCAGCAATTGTAGTCTACAGGTTGTACTGGAAAAGTAAATATGGGGATTTGTTTGTAGTAATCTCGAGCAAGTATCAATATTAACTTTGGTTGTAATTAGTCATAGGTGAACACTAGGATTGCATTCCCCCTGGCTTCTTAACTCCATAGGTTTATCTTTATTTGTTGAACCAACCAAATACCTCACATGCAGAATCGGTAAGTTATTTACCTTCTATAGTTTTTGGACGAGTAGAAGGATTTCACTCTTTACCTTTTGAGTCTCAATATATCGCATTACAAATTCTTATCTTAAACATAGTTAAATATTACCTTTTGAGTGTTTAGTTATTAGATTAAAGCTAAACATGTTATTTAGATATTATCTAGTAGCATGGATTGACAGTTACACTTCAAATTACTGTTGTCATTATCTTTTTTCTAGTCACTACTCCTCTTTTGGAGTAAGTAGCAATAATCTAGGTGGGATCCTAATGTTTGTAACCGTTAAGATAACAATTATAATAAAGATAATGTAATGCATGACAAGGGTATTGGTTCAATTAAACAATCACATTTCCCTTACTTCGTCAATCAGACAGGGTTTGCACAACCTTAGCTATGGGGTTTTAGTTGCTCATGATTGTGAAGAAATCAATATCATTCATAACAAAAAGCATAGATGAAAACACAATGATAATACGAAGAAAAAACACAATCATAAATAAATTTATAAACTGAAGTTAATACAAGAGAATCCCATGATCAAAGTCAGATCTTGGAATCAAAATATGTTTGAAAGTAACAAAAGTTTGTAAATCCTACTAAAAAGTACATAAAGGGTATTTATAGTACATAAGAAAACCCTAAAAACTAAGCCCGAATAAAATAGAAAACATTAGTTCGGTGGCCACCTGCTCTATGTACCTTCAGTCTAGCACAGGCGTAGATAGTACCTGCGGTCCTGACACTGACCACAGGCGTAGACCACAAGTACAAATCCTAAAACCTAGGTCTTGGGATTTCAACCTATGATGCCTACTTTGTCTACCTGTGGTCCGTAGGTCCTACATGCGATTTATGCGTTGAGTTTGTAGGTGCTGGGAGTTATCTTTTTAATTCTTTTTCATCTTTTGAACAGGCTTTGATTATGAGCAGGACGTAAAGGGTCCCAAAGATCCATTATTGCTCCAAAAATGGCCAGTAACACCTTTTCACCTTTTCTATGAACTTTTAATCCAAAACACGATTTCCTGTAAAATATATAAAAAATGGATCATATCTAACAAAAATGATTTAGAAACTTACATATTTTCCTCTTTTTAAGTGTCAAAAGTGCAATATTTATATAGCACATCAAATACCCAATCACCAACTCCAGATATCAAGGAACGAAGTCTATGATCTATATAAGCCTTCTGTCTACTCTGAGTTGCCCTCAACCAATCTTGAATTACCCTTACTCTATCTAACGGCTCCTAAAACAAGTTGGTACCACAGGGTATAACCTCAAAAGTATCAAACCATCCAATTCAGGAATGACATCACCTACCATACAAAGCCTCAAAAAGTGCCATTTCAATACTTAGATGATAATTGTTATTATATGCAAACTCTGCCAAGCCTAATTGTTTCTCCCATTGACCTCAAAACTCTATAACATAGGCTCAGAGCATATCCTCAAGAACCTAAATAGTCTACTCTAATAGAAAATGGATTTGTTGTTCAAAATGGTAGATATAGGCACACTATGCAAATAAACTATGTCACGAATATAGATATGGGCTAATCTCCCCACACAAAAGGACATATAAGTAGGAAAGAAATATGATGACTTGGTCAACTAATCCACAATGAGCCAAACCATTGGAACCATGAGAAGAATGAGGAAAACTAATAACAAAGTCCATGGTAATTTACTCCCACTTCTACTCGAGAATGGGCTATCTCTAAATCAAACCACCCAGTCGCTAATGCTCGGCTTTACATACTGAAAGCATAGGTAATAAGCTGTAAAGTCTTCCAAATCTTTCTTCATGCCACTCCACCTATAATGTTGTCTCAATTCTCTATACATCTTTATTGTACCCAGATGAGTAGAATACCTGGAGCTCTTAGCCTTGTGCAAAATCTATTGAATCATGTCATTGATCCTCAGAAGACAAATGTAGCTATCAAATCTCATGAAACCCTCAGAATCTAAGGTAGCCCTCTTGGAGATTCCACTCAATACCTGATTATGAAAAATGTAAAATCTCTTATCCTCAAACTAGTGATCCCAAATCTACTCAAATAGCAAGGAGCTTGCCTTAACACTAGCAAGACTCTTCCTAGGGTTTGAAATATTAAGTTACACCATCTGTTTGGCAAAAAACTAGCTATGACATCCCAACTGCCTCTATGAAACTGAAATACAAGCCAAGCTACCCATGCTCACTGCTTTCTGGATCAAGGCATCTACTACCACATTTGTCTTGCTCAGATAATATAAGATAGAGATATTGTAATCCTTAAGAAACTTCATCCATCAATGATGTATAGCATTTAGATCTCTTAGGGTCATAGATGCTAAAGACTGTGATGATTTGTGAAAATATCACAATGCACACCATAAAGATAATGCCTCAAAATCTTAAGCATAAACTCTAACGCCTGTAACTCTAAATCATTCGTGGGCTAGTTGAGCTCATGCAACTTATGTTTCCTCGAAGCATAGGAATTAACATGATCATGTTGCATCAATACATAACCCAAACCAACCACACTAGCATCACAACACATGGTGAATCCATCACCTTCAACAAGAAGATCGTAAATAAGAGTCAGAGTAAGGAACTCTTTAAGTTTCATAATGCTCGACTTACACTGCTTTAAACATCTCAAAGGAACCTCCTTCTGAGGTAATTTGGTCAATGGCTCTGAAATAGTAGAAAAAACCTTAATGAATCATTGATAATAACTGACTAAGATGATAAAGCTTCAAACCTTAGTTGGAGATGTTGGCCTGGCCCAATCACGACAAGCCTCAATATTTATCAAGTCTACCATAATCCCATCCTTAGACACCACATGAATAAGGAATGTCATCAACTCAAGCCAAAACTCACACTTAAAGAACTTGTAAAAATCATATGATCTCTTAAAGTATGGAGAACAACCTCAGATGTTGGGCATGCTCCTCCCTACTCCTTAAATACACAAGGATGTCATCAATGAACTCAATCATGAAGGAATCCAAATAAGGCCTGAACACTCAGTTCATCAAATCCATAGACATAACTGGTGTATTATCAACCCAACGAACATCACCAAGAACTTATAATGACCATAACGGTTGCTAAAGGCTCTTTTCAGGATATTCTCAACTGATGGTAAAAAAAACTTAAATCAATCTTAGACAACATGGTTGCTCCCTGAAGCTAATAAAAAAATCATCAATGTAAGGCATAGATCCATGGTTTTTCACTGTCACATTATTTAACTGCCTATAATCAATACTCATCTATATGGAGCCATCTTTCTTCTTCACAAACAACACATAAGCTTCCCAGGGAGAAACAATTGGTCTAATAAAACCCTTACCAATAAGATCTTGAAGCTGAGAGTTTAGATCCTTAATCTCGGTAGGAGCTATACCATAAGGTGCCATAGAAATAGGTTAGGTTCTTGGCTCAATATCAATAACAAACTTAATCTAATGGACAGGAGGGATGTCCAATAGATCATTAGGGAAATTATTAGGAAACTCACAAACTACGAGGACAGATTTAAGCAACAGAATCTCCATACTAACATTATGAATATAAGTGAGATAAGACTCATAACCCATCGAGATAAGTCTCCTAGGAAAAACATAAGCATTAATCCCCATCATTTTGTGAGTAACATCTTTTTAGCACATGATTATGGGCATGTCAGTCAAGGCTAAAGTAACAGTCTTGGGAAAAAAATCCATAACTATATAATAGTGGAATAACTAGTCCTTGGCTAGAATTACATCAACATAAACCATTTCGAATACAATGACATCAACATGAGTATCAACGCCTCTAACAATCACAATTACATGATCTGAAACTTAGTCCACTACTAATGAATCCCCCATGGGAGTAGATAAACATAAAGGCACAGATAACGAATCCTAAGATAACTTTAACCATGGGGAATAATAAGCTGACAAATAATAGTAAATGGATCTCTAATCAAATAAAGAAAAGTCTAATTAATGATACACCATAATTGTACCTATGATAAAAACATTCAAATACTGGATCATAGGCCCAGCAAGTATAGAATACAACTGACTATGCCCATTAACTAGTTGGGCTCCTGACCTATCTCCTACCCTACCTGCCTGATAATCTCTACATATACCCTTGAGGCTACCCGTAAGATAGAGCATACCAACTCTAGCTAAGGGATAAACAACTCTAGTAGGGGGAATACTCTGATCTGCAATAACACTCACCCTACGACTAAGGCACTCTCGCAATTAATAACCAAAATCTTAAAAATATAACATTCCCCAATAGTTATACCAGATCTAGAAGATCCAGTTAACCTAAAATAACCACTTCAACTAGAATAACCAGAAGATGAGCACCTCAAAGATAGATCACAACCCTGACCATGGTGATTAATTACACAAGATTGACCCACATTAATAATTTGGAGTGCTGCGTTAATAGGTCTACTAAGCTAATATGGTGTTCGATAAGGGTATTTATATTAAGAACTGCTACCTCTGAATTTGGAACTATTATGTCTCCCACTGAAAATGCAATAATATTGTTGTCTCTTATTGCTACCCCCTTAGGTTTTATGAAACATCTTCTACATCACCTCAGTATAGTTTGACACCTCAGCAAAAGACCAACCCAAAGAAACTAAATTCTTAATGGACATGGAAAGAGGAAGTCTTAATCATCGAACAAAGCAACAAACCCTCTCATCATACTCAGTAGTCAGAATAGAAGTAGAATCCCTAGAAACCTTTAGAAAATGAGACTTAAACTCCATAACCATTGTGAGCCCTATTCCAATCTTAAAAGTTGATCCCTTAAATGATCCCTAAGGTTATAGGGCATAGACTTCTCTAAGAAGATACCATAGAACTGAGCCTATGTCAAAGAAGAATATCCAGTAGGACTGGAATTATGATGAACTCTCCACCGATGTTGAGATACTAAGCTTAGCTCCTATATTATGGATCCTGTAATCACAAGCACTCAAAAACTCAAATGCATCCTCGCTTGGTGCAGTAGAAAATATATATGGAATTAACCTCAAGAATATTTACAATATTTTTTGCTCCTCATTAGACATAACAGGTTGGCCAACCACTGGTTGAGCAACTACCGGCAGAGAAGGGACTTAACTCTAGGAGAGACTGCTATAGGTTGCGCCCCAACCTTAGTACCACCCTGATCTGTAGAATGTGCACCATCATACAATACACTACTATCTAACCCCAAAATTTGAACTAAATTAACTCTAAGCACTGAAGAAGAAATAAATCCTGATGGGGCCTGGGCTGGCCATCGGCCCACCGCTGTTTGAGGTGAGAGAACTTCTGGCAAAGAGTGAGAACAAGGTCTGGTGAAAGCCCCTATCCTGGACCCTATGTGGGGACATATTTTGAGGTTGTCCACAACTATTGGGTTGTCCACATATACTGATAGGATCCCTAGGTTAAGTCATAGGACCCTCATCTCGTATAATAGTAGCACGTGTCCTAGCCATCTGCAAAAGGGTAAAACTAAAGGAATACTTTAGAAACCAACTCAGACACTTATTATAAAATGAGTGAAATAAGTGAAGAACTCCTAAAAATATCCTATAGCCTCCCAAAGATAAGAAACAAACATCACTATTCTGATTTGCGGGATTTTACTAGACATTTTCTTTTGTACCAATAATACTAATGAAACCTAGCTCTGATACTAATTTTTCACGAACTGATTTATGAGTCATTATGGGTCCTACTCTTCCTACCAGTAGGTAAGCCAAACTATATCCCAAAGCTATTTGCAATGGGCTAACTTTGTGGAAAGTACCCTAAAAAAGGCGAAATAGATAATTCAACTCATAAATAAACAAGGCAATAAAAATAGCTAAAAGGTAACATAACATACTGAACCATACCATCAACTTGTAGAGTCAGTACAAGAGCTACTATAACACATCATAAGTCCTAAAATAATCTATATATTATGTATTGGAAAAAAAGGCTAGACATAGATGAAAAAGGGAAAAAGAGGGCAAATCTGACTCTAAGAGCTCATCTTATCTCTAAAATCCTATGCAGCACAATCGTTGAATCAGCGGCAGTAACTAGTACTTAGATTTGCACCAAAAGGGTACATAAGTGTAGTATGAGCACCAAAACCATGCGTACTCAATATATATCATTGACTGACTAAGATAAATAATGATATAAATACGATAAAATGCAAGTTAACATAACTAAGTAAAAATAGAAGACAAACCTTGAAGTAACTTGGACTTTGTTGTACAAAATAAAATATATAAATCGAAAAAAAAACATAAAGATCCTGCGATTACACATACAAGATTGGCCCCCATAAGACAATAAATATAGAAACTTAAATTACCCAATGTAGGCCCCCATAAGTTTAGAGGGTACAATCAAGGATAAATGTAACACATACTCGAGCAACCATAATTTGCCAACCTTTATGCAATCACTAGAAGCCCCTCCCTATTATGTCATACTAATAACAACTACACTGATAAGAATAAAATTAGTGTTTATATCATTAATATCATAACCAATAACCAACTCAAACCAGAACATATATCATTAACTTCATAATAAATTAATTTACTTAACTCTATACATATACCATCAACATAATAATTAATTATTAGACTTGAACTGGTTCATATAACATCAATATCATAATCAACAGCTAAACTTGAAATGATACATATATCATCATCATGTCACACAATAAGCATTTTAAAATAGGTAAATAATAGATGCATAAAGGTCGATCGAAGCTAGTTAAAGTATTGGCCCTAAAGCGGGTTGAAGGGGGCCTAATTCCAATCCCCTAAATCCATTATAAGACTAACACTACCCCAGAATAGGCTAAGGTATATAGATCCACTTTTAAATATTAAGCAAGTCCTAATAATACCTAAGATACATATTCTACTATGGACCTAAGCAACTAAGCAACCTACACTAAAATTATGATTTTTGGAAGGGCTAAATGATCCAACTAACCCAAGTATTGTCAATCCTATCACCAATACATAAAAATCATCCTAAATATAATATAATATAATATTATAAACATACTATGAAATAGATCAATCTATAAAAGAAGAAAACATTTCCTACCAAGATGTTGAAGAAAGCTCAAAGAATACGCTAAATTAATGATTTTCCTTTCGAGAAGCTTCCGCAAGGTGTCATGCTATAAAAATCACAATCTACTCATCAAAATAAGAACAATGAAACCAATATTTCACTATTACTCATTAGGTAAAAAATTACATAAGAATCCTATGTGGGGACTATTTATGGAAATCTATTTCAAAAACCATCCCAACACTCTACTATGCTCTTGGAGTACTTACCATAAATATTGGGAAATATTAGAGCTATATTGGGGCTATAACCAAGTCACCAAGATTTTAAGGATTCAAGTGAGAAATGGGAAAATCACCCATGAAAATGAAGGAATCTTACCTCAAATTTGAAGGAGTATTCTAAAACTAATTTTTATCCAAGCTCCCAATATCACCCAAAAATTATATCACAAGTTTTTCTAATCTATTTGGGTTTAAATATTTTGGTGATGGATGAGAAGTGGTAAAAAATAGACTAAAGGGTTACTTATAACCTTCCCAGGTATGCGGTATCGCATGTGAGAACTATCGATCACATGTGTGATGCCTGACCAAAAACGCAAAAGTCACTTACACAACATTAATACCACTTATGCGATACATCTATTCTTCCAAAGGAAATCTCATACGTAACATTAAATGTCTCTTATTAGACTCTCCCTGGTGTTGTAAAACCCCGATCGTTTCTTGAACCTAAATCCATCTTTTGAGTGAATATGGATGACTTCCAAATTGATTGTTGTTTATGTCATGTAATATTTCCATAAATTCTACTTTTTATCATGTGGAGAATTGGATAAGCTTTTCATAAACATAAGATTCACCCAAATCGGACGCCCGGTGATGAAGTTAAAGCCATTTTGCTATTCCCCAAGACTCTAACTAATAGTGAAACCATGAATCAATATCTTGAGAAATAAATTATAGTACTTTGGATGATTTATAATAAAGTATGGTGTGTATGAAGGCTTTAAAGATGTCCTAACGATTGGGCGAATCAAAACATTCCTTACCGATTGAATTCTTGGGAAAGATATTGGTATAGTCAACTACAAAGGAGCATGTATCTCATTATACTTGGAATTTTTGATCTCAAGACCTATCAACGGATATATAATTTAATTATATTTCCAACTATACCAAGTTTTCCAAAATCCGATATCGGAGCAAAGAGTTACGCCCATTTTACTCTAACATGTCAAACTAGAAAACGGTGACGACGGTTCTGATGGGCTGTCACATTTCTTACACCATTTTTGAAGATGTAGTCACATTCTGATGACATTTATAATGAATTCATCATACCTGGGTAGAAAATCAAGAATTGGACCCCTTTTTGTGACCACCATTCGTGACGGCCTATCACGGACCTGCCGGCTTATCACGGATGACGTCAAGTATATCTTTCTAACAACTAAAGGACATTTTTTAAAAGGATATTTTGGTATTTTTCACTCATTTTTAGCCTCTATATATATAATAGTAGTGGATAAAACCATCATTATCTCTCATTCTCTTCCAAGGAAAAGATCAAGAAACTAGGGTTTTCTTCTAAAATCCTAAATCAAATCTTCTCCAAGAAATTTAAGAATCTTTCAAAGATTTAACAAAGTTCTCCAAGAATCAAATTTTTCAAGTCAAAGGCATCAAGAAACTTAGATCAAAAGTGTGAAGAAGAGTTCCCAATCAATCTTGTTCATCTTAAATCCATAATTCAAGGTATATGGGGTTTGAACAAGAACACTTCTTTCGTTCTTGTGTCCAAAGATTAAATTTTTACTATTGAAATCCATGATTTTGCAAAGTGGGTTTACACCCAAATTGCTTTATTAATGATTTATGATAGTTAAGCTATTCAAGATTGCTACACATGACTATTTTATTATTTTTTTCTTAAATTGAGAACTTATGCCATGAGTTGAATATTGTTATTATGAGTTGATGATTTTTGAATGATTTGAGATAAAAGTCATGATTTAAGAATCTTTTCTATGAGAAATTTGATTATTGAATATATATATTAATATTTGAGCTTGAGATTCAAGAATGAGTTCTATGATGTTTTCTTGAAGTTTTTGATACTTGACTATTTTACAGTTTCCAAATTATGACTTGATATATAATATTGTGAATTTCATGTTCTACCATGAGTTGGTATTTCAAGTGCTTTCAATACATATGTCAAGCTTTAATTTTCCTTATGACAAATTAGATCATTGAGTATATTGATTCATAAGATTGAGTTGTTATAATAAGTCTTGATATTTCTTCAAAGTTATTGATGTTGCCATGACTAAATGAATTGATACATCTTGATGTTGAGAAATATTGTTTGATTTTGATTCGAGTTAGGAATCCACAGTTGTATATGATTTACTAATGAGATATATTATTATTTTGGTCTTCATGATAGACCCATGAATTGATATTGATTAAGGTGGATTTCCTAATGCGTTCTGAGCTGAGTCTGGGAGGAGTATTTATCACCGAGCAAGAAATTTGGTATTTTCCCGAAACTATGTTCCACCATAGGATTGATTTTTATGATTGTGGACCAAATGCCGAGTGTGGGATTATGATTGTGAAATTGAGGTTGTACTCCCTGGCAAAAGTACGATGCTCCTGCCAATATGGGGTTCTCTCCTTAGAAGGGAAATACGTTGGACCCCATGCGGCTCACATGGTGTAGTTATGTCGGTTATAAGAAACTCCCAAGTCCATAATAGTCCAAGTTTTCATGAGTTATCGAGTCACTCTAAGTCATGATTTAAAGAGTTTGAGTTTAGTATAATGATTTATGAGATTTATAATATGTGTACTATTATTGATGATTTACAAGGAATATATTTCAGTTAATTCAAGCAAAGAAAGTTGTTATCGTAAGCATGCATGATTTTCATAATCATTTATGATATTATTTATAACGTTGCATTGCACCCCCACATACTCAATACATTCCTTAAAGTACTAACCCCCATATATTTCTATATGCTACAATGTCTTATAATGTAGGTGCAAGTTGTAGTGCAAATACCGCATTTAGTCTGTCCGCCGCTCCAATTCAGTAGGTGACCTGACCTTTTGATTCGAGGGCTTGAGTTGGTTATACAGTTTGAAAAGTATTGTGTTTTTCTTATTTTAGTCGTATTGATCTTAGATAGTTGGCAGTCATGACCCGGTTATCTAAAGTCAGTACCAGTAGCGGCTTCATAGACAGTCAGTAGATGTTGACGTATTCAGTTTCAGTTTTGTTTGGTAAAAGTAGAGTTGTAAGCTTTTAAAGTTCATGTTTATATTGATCAAGTTTACAGAAGTTCTATATTTTCACTGATTTTATATAGATTTAAGCATTTTATCCAGTTGTTTACGAATTAAGCCAGTAGGAGGGTTAGCTTAGGGTCACTTATGTCCCTAAGCACCGTGTGATATCTCGGGACCCAAATTTTGGGGCATTACAAACTTGGTATCAAAGCACAGAGTTCAAGTATCCTAGGGTGTCTATGAAGCCGTGTCTAGTAGAGTCTTGCGGAACGGTACGGAGATGTCTGTACTTTTCTTTGAGAGGCTACAAGATATTTAGAAAAGATCTTCATTCTTTCAAGTCTTAGATCATGCTATAGAAAGGTTCTTTGAGAAACTTATGATGATTCTTATCTTTCTCTATTCAGGGCATCCCCGCCTTATTTTTAAGGTATTAGAGACAGTCAATCTTAACTCTTTGCAGATAGTACTTTATTAAATAGTCTTTATAGATAGTTACGGATTTTTAAATAAGCTAGAAAGCATCCTATTAGTGTCTTATCATTCCTTTCTTATGAATCGTGCAATAAGCCCAAGTTTGTTGCGTTTCCACATTCCTTTTTAGAATCTATAATGATAATTTATACTTCTTTATCTATGTACTGTTCTTGAGGTAACATGATCTGGAAGTTTTAATTTCCTTCCCTGATCGTGCCCTTAGACTTACAAGTGAGAAATTTTAGAAGTTTTTCAAAGCGGCCTGAGAAGAGCTTACCAACATGTTATGAGTTTCCTAAGTTCAATGTTATGCCTTCTCCCTTATGATTCTTTTAGTTGAGACAGAGTAATATGTGTATTCTTAGATTATCGAATATTGTATGGAGAGTTTCTACTCTCGTACTCTTGTTATCGTAATGATGTTGGAAATCAAAGACTCTTTGTGTAACTTGTTTCCTCATGCTGGTTGGAACTAGGTTTAGAGGTATAGTGGTAAGAAAGGTAGCAGGTGTGGTTTATTGGAAGTATGTATAGCCGAGCCTTTTCTATTTGATTGAGTTAGTGATGAAGTGATATTGTTCTTGTGTGTCAGCTCATGGAAGAAAAAGAGAAGGAGTTATGGGTGGAGGTAAATAATAGTTTACTTAAGATATGAAAAGAGTTGTTAATGGTATGTTGCACAAGACTATTATAGGTTATGGAGGAGGATACTTAGTAGATGAGTGTTGTTAACTTAGGTGCTCCTGAGATTGCAAAGAAAACTTGAGTTGAGGCTTAGAGAGTTATGAACTAAGTTAAGATTTGTATGAAGGATAGATAGTAATGATGAGTAGAAGGAGGGTGCATTGATGGATTATAAATGAGAGAGATCATATGATTATGACCAATTATTGTTATTAGGGTGTTTAAGTGAACTAGTGTTTATTGATGTTTTGTTTTATAGTTTCCAAGAGAGAATTGTGTGTGTGAGGTGGAGTTGTAAGTTATGCTGAGCGCTAGGCATTAAGATTGGATGATTGGTGGCTATGAAGGTGGATGTGATGATTTTTTGGTTAATGGTGCTAGTTACAAGGAAGTGATCTAATAGGCTTGGACAGTGTAGGAAAGAGATTTTCTGGTTGACTTATAATTAAGTTTGATTCTGTGTTCTTGGTGAGAAATTTTTCCCAAGGTGCTATGGAGCTGCTTTTTTTTTCTAAGGTCATTGTATATGGTGTAATTAGTAAGTGTCATGGAGTTGCTAGGTGGAGGAAGACTATTTAGGTAATGAACGATGTTCCTAATAATTGAGTCAAGGAGCGTGATGGCTTTAGTCTAAGGGGGAGAAAGTATAACAAGTAACTAGGTTAGGTTGTCAGGTTCTAGTGGGTATGCCAATAAGTTGTGGTACAGCTGTGAGAAGGGATACTGCTTGACCCATTCTTATTTCAGGTTGGAATCATATTTCATAGTTACGAATTCCCAATTTAGGTCATGCAACGCATGACTTATGTACTCGAGCTTTGTCATATGTTCAGTTCCAATGTTCAAGTGCTATTTTTAATGATCAGAATTCAAATTTATATCGTGCATGTCCCCGGGCCATATTTCTTTGATGGGTTTATGATGTTAAATCCTCTATTCCTCAAGCCTTAGTTGAGTTTCAAGTTATTCATAGCATTTATTCATGTGTCAGATCCTCATGCTATAATCTTTTTGTTATCTTTCCTTACCCAAGATAGTGGTGGTGAATAGTTGTGTAGTCAAAAGAGAAGAGACATTTCCTTATCAAAGATAGAGGGTGGCATGCTTACTTTAGCTAGATGATAAGGTGAAGTAAGATTGAGGCTAAGTCTTTGATACATGTTATGGTTAGTTGAAGTTTAATGTGTTATGATTGGGAAGATTGTGGTGTATTCATTTTGTGTAATTCCATGAGTTGAAAGGAATATTCGAGTGAAGCGTTTGTGTAGGACTTGATTAGCTAGGAGTATGTCTGGTGTGCTTGAGGTGAGTGCTTGGAAATATTTCTTGATAAGAGGTATGTAGGTTATGAAGATAGGCTTAAATGTCGTGTTTGCGTGCATGCGGATGGGTGCCTTGCGCATCAGTAAATGGCTAGTACTAGGTTGGTTGGAATGGTCGAAGTGGTAATGAGAATTAATCTTGAAGTGAGAGGTTGTAAAAATGTAGATTTGTGGGAGCTCATGATTCATAATGGGGTTATGTGGTGAATCTTGTGGTTCTAGATTAGGCATAAAGATGATGAGGGGGTTTGGTTCGAGGGGATAGGAGTAGATGGAAGTATCGGTGTCATGTGAAGATTGTAAGTTGAATCGATCAAGTGTAGTATCAGAAGGGTATAGTATAGTCGAAAGAGTGTTTGAGAAGTGTGGTTGATTTTAAGAGTAAGGATTTGCCTTGCTTGAAGCTTAGTACTTTTATCCTGACTTAGGATTCATAAGTTTAGGTTTCAAGTTATGGGATTATGGTAATTTTATGATCTCTGATTCAGATGTCTTGTTTAAATCTTGCCTAAAGTTCTTTGCTCCTTCAGACCCTTAGAATTCCTTGGGAGGGTGTTGAATAAATCCTCTACTTAAGTATGAGTATCTAGTACGATTCAGTTTGCATAGCTAGCAACCCAGTTTTTAAAATTTGGCAGATAGGTTTCTATGGCCTTCCATTTTTTTTTTGAGCTAGTCTGGTCTTACCATTCAAAGTTTCATAAGTACGGGCAATCTGGTAAGTAGTTGCTCGTACCCAAAAATCTATGAATTTAGTTCAGTATGTGTATCAGGCATCAGTTTCAGATTTGGATATATAATTATGATTCAATCTGTAAGCATTCATTTAAAAATCTTTGTTTTCCAAGTATTCTAGTCTAGACAATGTAATACCCATTCTGTAGTCTTATCCTTGTTTCTCATAACCTATGTCTGCATAAATTATCTCTTCTCCATCTATGAGTACGATTACACCCTTGTAACATCAAGTGAATTCTAAACTCAGTACTATTCAGTTGAGCATTATAGTTATCCTCTATCTATTTCTTTCCAGTCTCAGATCCAGGTGTATAGCTACTCTTATCTCAAGTTTATGCATTCAACGAAGTACTTCAACATTTAGAAAGATATAGATTCAGATTAGCAAGTTGTTTCAGCTGTGTGTCTTCAGTTTTCTCTATATTCTTGGCCAAAAAGCAACACTCGAGGACGAACATTTCCAAGGGGGAGATATTGCAATACCCCGATTATTTCTTAAGCCTAAATCCATCTTTTGAGTGAATATGAATGACTTCCAAATTGATTTTTGTTTATGTCATGTTGTATTACCCTAAATTCTACTTTCTATCATGTGGAGAATTGGATAAGCTTTTCATCGACATAAGATTCACCCGAATCGGACACTCGGTGAGGAAGTTAGAGCCATTTTGTATTTCCCCGAGACTCTAACCAATAGTGAAACCATGAATCAAGATCTTGAGAAATAAATTATATTTATTTGGTTGTTTTCTAATCAAGGATGGTGTGTATTAAGGCCTTAAAGATGTCCTAACGATTGGGAGAATCAAAACATTCTTACCGATTGAATTCTTGGGAAGGATATTGGTATAGTGAACTTCAAATTAGAATATCTCTGATTATACTTGGAATTTTTGATCTCATGACCTATCACCAGATAGATAAATTAATTATCTTTCCAACGATACCAATTTCGCCAAAATATGATATCGGAGCAAAGAGTTATGCCCATTTTACTCCAGCATGTCAAGCTGGAAAATAGTGACGACGGTTTTGACGGGCTGTAACGTTTCTGACGCCATTTGTGACGACGTCGTCACATTCTGACGACATTTCAGACTACGTCGTCAGCCCTGGGCAGAAAATCAAGAATTGGACCCCTTTTTGTGACGACCATTCGTGATGGCCTATCATGGACCTAGCGGCCTGTCACGGATGGCGTCAAGTATATCTTTCCAGCAACTCAAGGACTTTTTTAAAAGGGTATTTTGGTCTTTTTCACTCATTTTTAGCCTCTATATAAATACTAGTAGTGGAGAAAACCTTCATTATCTCTTATTCTCTTCCAAGGAAAAGATCAAGAAACTAGGGTTTTTTTTCTAAAATCCTAAATCAAATCTTCTCCAAGAAATCTAAGAATCTTCCAAAGATTTCACCAAGTTCTCCAAGAATCAAAATTTTCAAGTCAAAGGCATCAAGAAACTTAGCTCAAAAGTGTGAAGAAAAGTTCCCAATCAAGCTTGTTCATCTTAAATCCATAATCCAAGGTATGTAGGGTTTGAACAAGAATACTTCTTTCGTTCTTGTGCCCAAAGATTCAATTTCTACTATTGAAATCCATGATTTTGCAAAGTGGGTTTACACCCAAATTACTTTATTAATGATTTATGATAGTTAGCTATTCAAGATTGGTACACATAACTATTTCATCATTTTATTTCTTAAATTGAGAACTTATGCCATAAGTTGAATATTGTTATTATGAGTTGATGATTTCCGAATGATTTGAGATAAGAGTCATGATTTAAGCTTTTCTATGAGAAGTTTGATTATTAAATATATATATATATATATATATATATATATATATATATATATATATATTAATATTTAAGCTTGAGAGTCAAGAATGAATTCTATGATGTTTTCTTAAAGTTTTTGATACATGACTATTTTACAATTTCCAAATTATGACTTGATATTTAATATTGTGAATTTCATGTTCTACCATGAGTTAGTATTTTAAGTGGTTTAAAGATATGTGTCAAGCTTTAAGCTTTCTTATGACAAATTGGATTATTGAGTATATTCATTCAAAAGATTGAGTTGTTATAATGAGTCTTGATATTTCCTCAAAGTTATTGATGTTGCCATGCCTAAATGAATTGATACATCTTGATGTTTAGAAAGATTGTTTGATTTTGAGTCGAGTTAGGAATCCACAGTTGTATGTGATTTACCGATGAGATATATTATTGTTTTGGTCTTCATGATAGACCCATGAATTGATATTGATTAAAGTGGATCTCCTAACGCATTCTGAGCTGAGTCTGGGAGAAGTATTTAGCACCGAGCGGAAAATTCGGTATTTCCCAAAAACTACGTGACACCGTAGGATTGATGTTGATAATTTTGGGCCAAAGGTCGAGTGTGGAATTGTGATTGTGAAATTGAGGTTGTACTCCCTGGAAAGAGTACGACGCTCCCGCCAATGTGGGGTTCTTTCTATGGAGGTTAATACGTTGGACTCCATGCGGCTCATATGGTGTAGTTATGTCAGTTATAAGAGACTCCCAAGTCCATAATAGTCCAAGTTTTCATGAGTTACTGAGTTACTCTAAGTCATGATTTAAAGAGTTTGAGTTGAGTATGATGATTTATGAGATTTATAATGTGTGTACTATTATTGATTATTTACAAGGAATATATTTCAGTTAATTCAAGCGAAGAAAGTTGTTATCGTCAACATGCATGATTGTCATAATCGTTTATTATATTATTTATAACGTTGCATTGCACCCCTACATACTCGGTACATTCCTTAAAGTACTAACCCCCATATATTTCTATATGCTACAGTGTCTTATATTGTAGGTGCAAGTTGTAGCGCAGGTACCGCATTCAGTCTGTCCGCCGCTCCCATTAAGCAGGTGACGAGACCTTTTGATTCGAGGGCTTGAGGTTGTTATACAGTTTGAGAAGTATTATATTTTTCTTATTTTAGTCGTATTAAGCTTAGATATTTGGTAGTCATGAACCGACTATCTAAAGTCAGTACCAGTAAAGGCTTTATAGATAGTCAGTAGAAGTTGACGTATTCAGTTTCAGTTTTGTTTGGTAAAAGTAGAGTTGTAAGCTTGTAAAGTTCATGTTTATATTGAGCAAGTTTAGAGAAGTTCTATATTTTCGCTGATTTTATATAGATTTAAGCATTTTATCAAGTTGTTTACGAATTAAGCCAGTAGGAGGGTTAGTTTGGGGTCACTTGTGCCCCTAAGCACCGTGTTACGTCTCGGGACCTAAATTTCGGGGCGTTACAAGTGTCTTCAAGATTGCTATGCGATCATTGCCTCTCAAACATGAGTGCACCAATACTTGCTGAGACTTAGAAATTTCTAAATCTACACTAAAGCTTTGAGAGAAATCTAGAATCTCGTATACACAAACATACTATGTTACCCTATCAAATTTGACGTTTAATACTTATTTCCTAGTCGAAATTTCCATTCGAGGTCATTTCGATAAAAAGTGGGACCCACACCCAACTTACCATTTTCTTAACTTCTGACCAATAGCTCAAAATAAACCCAAGTGCCTTGGGTCCTGAACAAAAGGACCACCTATCTTAAAATCAAAATTTGGGAGCTACTAGGATATTAAGTTTTAGCATACGAGATTTTTTTACTATGTTTTTCCCTAGTAGCTAGTTAGAACCAGCAAAAAATACAAAAATAGGGAAATGGCTCTAAAAAAAAAACAAAATACCTTGTAATCAAACTATCAGTCCCATTAAGTGATAAATAACTTAGGAAACTATAGGAATGATTTATCAATGGAAATAAGTAAAAAAAAATAGAAAATGACCTGAAGGGTCATTACACACATAGGACCATAATTTCTCAAAATAAAACACCACCGTAAGTAACTTCTGTTCGGTTACCGTATAATTTTTTTATGCAGTATCGAGTGCTTTGTTGGAATCGTAGATGGGGTAAATTATTTTATCGTGTCTTTGGCCTAGGACAGTTCCTAAGGCCACACCACTAGTGGGGCAGATCACCTTAAAAAGGAGAGTCCAATCCAAAGACACAATAATAGAGGCAAAAATCAAACTCTTTTTTAGGCACTCAAAGGCCATTTTGGTGAATTCCTTAAGAACGTCCGATAAAACCGTGCTTGACTCGAGAAACTCAAAGTAAATTTTACAAAAATAGGTGAATGGAATTTTTAAATCACCTCAATTTTATCTATGTCAACCTCTATTCACTTCTTCAAAATATTGTGCCTAAAACATATCATCTCTTTAACCATAAAGTGACACTTCTCCCAATCCAGAACCAAGTCGCACTTCTCACATATCTGAACTACATTCTCCAACTGATCCAAATAGTCATCAAAAGAGTCACCAACAACTGATTATCCATAAGGACCTCTATAGTATCCTTCACTGTATCCAAAAAATGGACATCATGTAATGCTAAAAGGTGGTGGGAGAATTATTAACTCTGAAAGGCATACTCTTGAATGTTAACGTCCCATATGGACATGTGCAAGTAGTTTTATCTAGGTCTTCGGGGAAAAAAAAATCTAATTATACCCCAAATAACCATCAAGATAATAATACCATCCTTTTCCAGTAAGGCGGTCTAACATTTGGCCCATAAATGGCATAGGAAAATGATCCTTCTACATCCAAGTATTAAGATTCTTATAATCCATACAAACACTCCATCCCATAACTGGCCTCATGGGCACTAACTCATTCTCCTTATTAGGGACTACAGTAATCCTACCCTTTTTTGGCACACACAAAATTAAGCTCACTTACTTCTTGTCAACAATAGAGTAAATTATACCTACATCTAACCACTTGATGATCTACTTCTTTACCATCTCTTGCACATGTGGATTCAAATGATCTTGATGCTCAATGCTAAGCATAAACTTTAGCTCTACCTGAACCTTATGATTGTAATTTCTGAGTGGAATCCTAACAATATCCATAATAGTCCAACTAATGGCCTATTTAAAACTCTGTACTACTGAAATAAAGCCCTCAAACTATGTATCCACTAAATTTGTAGAAATGATAATTGATAAGGTATTAATGGCCCCCAAGAATGTATAATGCAAGTGAGAAGTGAGTTCTTTCAATACCAAGACTAGTGGCTCTTTAATGGATGGCCAAGCTGGTGGAGTCGCTCTATTATTTAAATTAAGATCCAAATTCTTTGGTGCTTAGGAGTAAGAACCTCTGCTAATAAGAGTGCTAACTATCTCATCATACTCATCGATATCATCACTATCAAAGTTCATGGTCATCGATGATAATGCTTCTACACCAAATCTCTTCTCAATGAGTACATTTACTATATCATACTCTACGATGTCTATAATAGAAAAACCACACATATTTTTTGGTTAATACATTGACTTACCCACATTGAAAGTAAATTGTTCATCATTGAACCGGTATTTCATATTTCCTATCTCTATGTCAAACAATGCCCTACCCATGGATAGGAAGAGCCTTCCTAAGGTAATAGGGACATCAAAATCCATATCACAGTCAAGAACCACACAATTAGCAGGGAAAATAAAAGAAGCAACCTTTGCTAACACACCACACAAAATATTTACCGGCTTCTTCATTATACGATTAGCCATCAATAGTCTCATAGATTTCACCTTAGGTGAGCCCAATACCAACTTCTTATACAAAAACTAGAGGCATTAGATTAATACTAGCTTCTAAGTCATATACTGCTCATGAAAAATTTAGTGACCCAATAGTAAGGAATAGTGAAAGCTCTAGGATCTTCTTTCTTCTCAACCAAATATTGGGAAGCAACAAAATTATAGTGGTTTATATTATCAGTGGGGCCAAAACTCATCGTCCTCTTCTTAGTCACTAAATTTTTCATCAACTTTATCTAACCTGGTATCTTCTCCAACTCTTCTACAAAATAGATATTCACAGATAATTCTTTCATAATCAATATGAAATTTTGTATTTTCCTTTTTCCTTCTTCTACTTCTACCTTTGAGGAAAAGGTGAAAGAGGTCATGGAATAGTCTTTGAAATATTTTGACCACATTTCCCTTTCCTTTATCAATATTAACTTATTTTTCAACACCTCTCAATTTTTGTGACGTCTCACTAATAGTTACAAACTTCTCCAATTTAGCTTTAGGTTCATCATTAATCTTTACTGTATCAACTACAGGAATAGGTGGATCAATATCTTAGATTTAGCTTTGTGTGCATCATTGATCTTGATAGTATCAACTACTGGAATAGGTGGATCAATAGTAGACTTACCACTCTGAGTTGCAATGGCTCGGCAATGACTATCATTCTTTAAATTCTGAATTATGTTTTTAAAAAGAGTGCCCAGTTAATGTTGAGTCAATTTAACCAACATCTAACCAAACTACTGCTCAAGCTGCTTAATCATTATAGCATGTGATTCAACGTTTTAGCTCAATCCTAAAATATTTAACTTAATATCCTTAATGCAACTCTCTTAAATCTTTGAACCTTTAAGCAGCTTCTCAAGCAATGCTTCCATCTTCGAATAGGCATTACGATTCCCTGGTGGAACATACACACCACTCCTCCTTATAATTATCATTTATCCTCTAGTCACCATCCATTTATCTATTAATATACCTATACATATCCCCATAATAGTTTCAACCTTGATTCATTTTCCTCAAGTTCCAAGTGTCCTGATTGGACCCTTGGCACTTTATTTGAAAACTTACCATCTCTTTGTCCAAGTACTTAGCTTCCTCCTCTGAGTCAGACTCATGATATCTAATAGATTTTCCTCGTGTATTGCATTCACCTTTTATGTATTCATAGTTGTAAGCTTCTTGGTAAGTAACCCTATCTTCATCCTCAGTTGTTCTACCTGTTAAGCCACTATACCATCAAGATCTCTCTGCTCACTAGAGGAATTAATAGCATTATTATTGACTCCTCTTCTACCTCTTGAGTATGCAACCCTTGGTTAGTATAAGAGATTGATCTAATATTTCTACAATTTTCTCCCATTAAAGGCTCATCAAAGCCCCATATGTGATAGTATCAGCAAACCATTAGTGTTTGCATTTAGGGCTCTATAGAATATCTAGAGCAAATTTTTCCCTAATATTTTGTGATTGGGAACATTCATCAACTTTTTCTTGAATTTCAACCAAGTATCATATAGTACCTCTGTATGGAACTACCTAAAATTACAAATCTTTTCCTTTAACTATGGCATTCTAGAAGGTGGGAAAATTTTTTCCATGAATTGTGTTCATAACTTATTCCAAGAGGTAATGAACCCATGTAGTAGGTCCCCTAGCCATAAAATCACTTTTCCTGCAAGAGATAATGGGAAAAACCTATGTCTCAAAGCTTCCTGACTTACCCTAGGTTGATTATATAAAGTTCAAATCCTAATTAAATTCATGATGTATATGTTTGCATCATCAGTCGTCAAACCAACAAACACAACCTTTAGATTAAGCAACTGAATCATTGCGCTCATAATTCAAAATATCACAACTTGGAAAAACTCAGAAGGACTGATATATCCTATGTCAATCAATTCAACATATCCCAAATATTTCTTTGAATCATCAAATACTAGAAAGTATTGGTAAGCGGGTGGTTGAAATCTATCTCTTCTAGCTCTTTCTCTAATAAGTGTTGCTCGATGCTCTTCCTCTTATCTCATTTTTTCCTCTTGACTTGCACAACATCAAATATTAAACCTTGCATTCTCTTCATCTAAAAACTGAGAAGTGGTTTTTGTATCTACCCTATAGCCGAAAATGAGTTCACAAGTCTTGTGACTAGAACTAAAGATTCTTTTACATAAAATTGGACATTCCATGACTAATGGAACTATTGAAATTAGAACACAAGGTTATTAACCTGAAGTTAACGCCTGATAACCAATCCTTAACAGCTAAAATATTTAAAATAGAGAGTGCTAAAAACCAAATAAAATGCTAAAATGAACTGCCCAATAACCGAACTGTTAGCTCCAGCAAGTCACATATGAATTGGGGTATCTACAATAAATCTCTAAATAGTAAAAAAGGCTTAGAAATGCAGAAAATGGCCTACGGGATTATTATAACATCCACTACTAAAGGGACTTTTGTCCACAAAAGTAAACGGGTAAGATATATCTAAAGGAACAAACAGGTGGGGATACTAGACCTACATCTCACTCTCAAAGTCAAAAGTAGCCTCCTCTACTGGGCATAGCCTCCACTTAACCTTAACTATTAAAATCTCTCTAGAGCACAACTACCTTACATCCCTAGGTAATATGAGAACTTGATCCTCCATGAAAGTCAACCTTTCATCCAACTAAACCTAGCACAATTGAAGCACATGTAACTCATCAAGGATATAACTCCACATCATAAAACATTAAAAAATTAATGAACAATGACAAAATTTAAGGCAAGGCCAACTCATAAGCTCCCTCTCCAACTATCTAAAGTATCTTAAGTGGCCTAATATACCTAGGGATAAGCTTTTCCTTCCTATATATCCTCATCACACCGTTAATGGGCAATACTTGAAGGAACACACAGCCTTTAATTCCAAACCTCAGGGCATGAGTCTATGAGGTGCCATGGTAACACGACACTTTTGATGCTTAAAACCTTGAATTTATGTGTGGACTAAGGTTCTTTTAGTAGATATAATGCACTTTGGTGTTTATTGCAGGTAAAGTAGGTCTACAATAGTGTTGGGATGAAAATGGAAGTAAAAGACATGGAAATAAAGAGCCTGATCAAGATATAAGTTACCTCACAAGTCATCAACACATTATAAAACTCGTAGGATGACACGTAAGCACAACAAAACCCAAACCCAAACTGAGAATCTAAGTTGGAGAAGATACAACTATAGCATCTGAGTCTTAAGCTGAAGGAATGGGTCATGACAAAGAATCATAAGCATAATAGAATCTAAAGATATCACTCAAGATTTAAGTCTTAGAATTATATGAAATCGTACAAGGAAACCACAAGGAGACCGATGTTCAAATCTTGGAAAGACAGATATCTAAGAAGGATATGAGTTAACGGCATAAGTTATTTGGTCATGGTATGACTCGTGAGCAAAATTCATAAGAAAAGAAAGTTAAAGCCTTGGGAGAGAATACACTAGAATTGATATGAGAGGAACAATGCGACTCATATCATAAGCATACGAGTGAAGTAGCGAGTCATACCATATTCCGACATAACTTTACCTTTCCTATTTTTATTAGGATTTATGAGTATTTTTTAGATACCGTAAATACCCTCTTGCGTTGTTCTTTTATCAAGTTCCATTCTTTAACATCTTTTTATGTTCCAATATACTCTATTCCCTACTTTGGCTTTGTTCTTGATACTTTGGGTAATTATTTAATAATAGACTCTGGATTTTATTCTTCTTATTATTTTACAATTAATTACATGATTTCTTTAATGGTTTTCATGGATTGTTGTTTGAACATGAAGGGCTAACTTCCCTGACCAGGGTTGTGGGAACACTGATGGATTAACTACGTAAGGAAAGTGGGAGATTCATCTATTCTAAAGTGAACTGCGTGTATCTTAATCTTCTGTGTATAAATTGACCTCAAAGCTATTGCAGAAGCGTAGGGATAGCCTATATTTGTAAACATCCTCACAAGGGAGTTTATGATTGGGGAAAAAATATTAAGAAAGTAATTTCTTAATCACTTCCATCATTACTATTCTGCTATCTTATCTAATCAACTCGAGACTCAAAAGGTGAAAGTTGAACTGAATTCATAGAGAAGGACAAATAAGGTGATGCTCTAAGACTCACAAGGTAAAGGGTGAGATCTATCAACACGTTCACAATACTATTGATAATACATAGCTTGTCGACTTTACATACAGAGCAGCAAAATAGGTTGGTTGAACACAAGAAACTTTAAGAGTTATGAAGCCAAGGGGAACATATTCCTAGTGTTCCTCTTCTATTGTTTACAACTCAAAGAATTTATGTTTGGTTACCACTTACTTATTACTTCTAAAAATCCCATTTACTTTTTCATAGTTCTCGTGAACGACATTAAGTTAAGAAACTATTCAGCATCTTCTCTATCAGATCAACCCTGACCTAGTTGGGTTACTATATTTTTCATCGACTGTAGCATACTTCTTTGGAGGTTAGTTTTGGGTGACATCAAATTTTAGCGCCATTTCCGGGGAAGAAAGTTTAAGTAGTTAATTGAATTGGTAAAGTTCATGGATTTTTATTTTCTATTTTAATTTGGCATACGTCGGTGTATGTCAAAAACTAGGAGAAGAGCCAATCCCTTACTATTATTGGATCCAGAGCCAGAAATAATTCTTTAAACACCAAGAAAATGTCAGGATAAGTACATGATGGGGTTCAATACCTTCCCCCTCAAACTATTGATCCCAATGTGGCACGCCTACATGCTCTTATTAATCTATAGAATGTTGCAGATTAATAGATGAAATAACTAATAGTTATTGTTTAGGGAGAGAGAAGAGAATTTGAAGAGGCTCAATTAGTAGAAGAGGCTAGATTATCTCCATGGAGAGGACTACCCAGGCTTAGAAAGCTAGTTGAGCATCAAGAAAGAGTTCAGAGTAGCAGAGCTCCATTGATTCTTGTATATCAACACTTACACCCATACGATGATAAAGAGGATATAGGTTATGTTGAACTTATTGAGACAAGAGCCACTGTACCTCCTGCCTTATCACCCAATGTGCAGTTTGATATTACCAGTGACATGTTCTAATTGTTGAACTTAAAGGGTGTATTTTCTGGATCATCTACTAATCATACAAACATGCATCTTTTTAAATTTACTGGGATCTACACATCATATAATATGCCGGGGGTGGATCAGGAAGCTTTAAGACTGAGGTTATTCCCATTTTCACTAACTGGTGAAGAATCACTATGGTTAGAGTAACTTCTAAGAGGTTCAATCACTAATTACCATGAGTTGTGTAAACACATTCTTCCCTCCTTCAAGGATGCTACAATTGAAAGAAAAAATTAACAACATCAAATAGTTACCTGCATAATCCTTGATGAGGCATAGTTTAGATTCAATAAGAAGTAGAGAACGGTACCAAATCTAGGAATCAAAGTGTCGAATTGTTTATAAATCTTCTATATATCGCTGAATGTTAGTTCCAAACCAATGGAAGATACAATTTCTAGAGGTGCACTCATTCATCCTTGGTGGGATGCTGCGCAAGAAATACTAGGCAATATTTCGGTGACTAATAGAGGATGGCATACTAGAGATGCTGAGCGTGTTGCATATTCTATTGGGGTTGATACTGTATATGTCATTGGTCATGATACGGTTGCATAAGAGGTTGCACAACTTAAGACAGATATTTGGCTGCTTACAAAATAGTTTGCAACAATGAGTGTTGAGAAATTAAATGCAATTGCTGCACAGACACTTCTAGTACTTTTGATATTGAATCTTAAGAAAAATCAAAATATTTCCAAATTTAGACCAAACACGTTCAGCAATATCTAAGGTAAGATCCGCAACATCTTAGTCTTATTCCAATTTTCTTTGTTCATCAAATAGTTTATCTCCTCTTCATCAATAGTGAAATCATTTTATACTATATGAGTAAGAGTATATAGCCTACTCCAATAATCAAACAAACATTAGAGCATCCATTCCTAGTCTTCCACATTATCTCTTGCTCAGTCTGATCTCTTTCTTTAAGCATCCTTTTTTCAAATTTGAGATCTCTATTTCATTATACCACTGCAGGGATTAACTTCTTGCAATATTTATTCTATATAAATTTTGTCCATAAGGACCTTATGTTCCTAAAACCCAACATAGATTTCCAAAAAGCGGCTTTGAAAAATCAAAAAGACATCTAAATCTGTAATACCCCATACTTTTCCTATCCCAATTTAGCTCCTAGTGTGTCAAGAATTAACTTCAAAAGTGTATAACTCTTGATGTGTATAGAATTTTCAATCTCTAGACCCACCAATGTGTATATAATTGAATCATCTTTCCAACGATACCAATTTTGCCTCAATTCGATATTCAGTTAAGAAGTTACGGCAATTTTAGTAAGAACATAAGAGTATTTCGACAGGCATTGCGTCGCGGTGAAGGAAGAAATCGCAATTATTCGATTTTCAATGGAGAACCGCGATTATGTCGCATCGCAGTGAAACTCCAGATCCCATGCTCTTTGCGATTAGCCTGTATCACGCTAAAATTCCTAAATGGACTGACACCGCATCGCGGTGAAGTGCAAACTGGCACTCATCCTTTTTTAGTGACACAACACGATTATGCCACACAGCGTCAAAGGCCAAAATGGAAATTGTCTGTTTTACAATAAGCCACAGCGATAGCGGTGCATCACGGTGGGTGGAAAAATAAGGATTTTCCAACTCCGAATAAAATTTTAAAAAGGTAATTTAGTCTTTTCCCAATCCCCAAAATCAGGAATAACATAGGATTAAACCTAATTTAAGCCTATTATGCTCACTTTTCATCAACTTTCTCTCAAATAAACCCTAGAACATCAAACCTTCATCCCCAAGAAATCCAAATTTCACCATTCTTTTTCCAAGATAGCTCAAAATTAAGGATTCCCAACTCAAGAACTTCAAGAATCTATCTTCAAGAGCACAAATAGGGATTCAGAATTAAAGTTTCTTCATCTAGTCATCAATTAAGGTATGTGGGGTTTTCAATAAAGATAATCCTTTCATCCTTGTACCCAAAATTAGTTTTTGAAGACAATTTTACATGAGTTTTGAATTAAGGTTCATACCCTATGTTGTTATTTGCAAGATTATGAGATTTTAAGTGATTTAGATATTGAATTGCATGTCTACTATTGTATTTTCAAGCGTATTGCAGTAATTTCCAAATTTTGAATTGAATTACCAATATTTACATTATCAAGCATGATCATTATGATGTCTTGACATAAATTTGAAGCATGGGTTACCAAGCCCTAGTTTGTATAACGATATTTCAAGAATGACTATTCTTTATGCATCCTGTGACTAGTTATTTTCAGATTTTAATAACGATTAGGTCTTTTGATCTCAGCTTATATATGGAATCCACATTATAGATTTAGCTACAGTTTATAGTAAATAAATTTACAGGAGGTTTTCATTGTAAACCCTTATATTAATTGTTAAAAGTGGATTTCCAACAAAATGAACATACAGATTAAAGGGAGTAGTATTTAGCAACGAGTTAGGTATGTTCATATGCCCAAGAACTATGAGCCAACATAGGTTCAGATTATCAAATTATTCAAATTTATATATGGATGACAGATAAATATGTGATCACTTAGATTAGGTTATACTCCTTGGTAAGAGCATGACACCTCTCCCCAATGTGAGGTTCTCCCATAAAGAAACTAGACGTTGGACAATATGAAAGCTCACATAGTGTATGTCGGTTAGAAGAACCTCCCTAACAATAAAGACTTGCAGAATAGTTTTTAAAACTATTGCCCTACATCTTACAAAAAGAGTAAAGAAAAACCGAAAAGATTTAGAAACTAAGTGTAAAGGCTCACGATTTTATTCAGATATTGTTCATCAGCTACTAGATTGTAGTTTTCAGTTTATAGATATAAAAGTGAGTCCTTTCTACACTTAGATAGAATGATTTACAGATAGAATACAAGTACAACTTTCAAAAATTAAATGTTATGACTCACTAGATCTATGCAACATATTTTACTATTCATGGATTTTGATTTTCAGTTTTTAGATATTCCAGCATATGTGAGTCATTTGCATTTAGCATACATTCTTTTAAAAATTTATAATAATATTGAGACATTGATTTACTTGTGCATTCACCCCCATATACATAGTACAATCTAGAAGTACTGATCAATATATACGTCTATGTGCTACATTATCTCATAATGTAGGTTCAGGTGCTCAGTTTCAGCAGCGTGAGTGACTTCGAGCATCTCTAAATATATCCAGATAGTTGGTGAGTCCTCATAGTTTGGGGACTTAGTCATTCTATTTTTTAGCTTATTAGTATAGATGATTCAGTACTTTCAGACAGTTTGAGTTTGTTGGGGGTTTGTCCCAGTGACTCTCTAGCATTAGTAGTAGAGGCTTGTCAGACTGCTAGATATGATTCAGATTTTTAGTATTGATTGATTAGACTCTTGAGTTTAGTACTTTTAGATATTATATTCAGACAATTTCATCTTAGCTCATACAGAATTCTATATTTTAGCTTTGACTATATATCTATATTTCTTTATGTTGAGTATCTAGATTTAGTAAAAGGCTTACAGGGTTAGTTTGAGGCTACTCGTAGTCTTGAGCACCATATGATTTCTTGGGATCCATTTTCGGGGCGTTACAAATTTAGTATTATAGCCTAAGGTTTTAAGAGTCCTAGGGAGTCAGACAAGACGCGTTACATAGAGTCGTGATCAGGGGTATAAAGCGTGCCATATTTATGAGCAGAAGGCTATGGGACATTTTGAGGAAATCATCTCTTTTTTTCATGAGCTATCATGCTTATTGTTTCTCTATCTTATTTTAAATCATGCTTTTATATGATAGTTAAAAATCCCTCCTCATCAAACTAACACCTGCAGAAATGATAACCAGCCACCCCAAACTGCTGACCCTTGGAATGAGAATGTATCCTATGCTAAATTTTGGGCTACTTTTCAGGCATTGGCCTAAGCTATGACTGTTAATATTTAGGGAAACCATCAGGCGGTAGTCCCAATTTAGCAGAATGGGGATTTAGCAGTAGACAGAATCTATGACTTTATGAGAATAAATCCGCCTGAGTCCTTTGGGTCAAAAGCAGGTAAGGATCCATAGCTTTACTTAGATAAAATAAGAAAGATCACCAAGATTATGCATATTTTTAAAGAAGGGAGTGTAGAGTTGGCATCCTATAGATTAAAGAATATAGTGTATGATTGGTGGTTATGTTGTAGAATGGTAGAGGTAAGAATACAGCTCCTATGAGTTGGCAAGTATTTCAGGATGAATTTCTAGATAGGTTCTTTCCGCATGAAATGAGAGAAACTAAGGTAGAGGAGTTTGTGAACCTGAGGCATGGCTCAATAATAGTGAAGAAGTACTGCCTTAAGTTCAACTAATTGTCTGAGTATGCCCTTTATACAATGGTTGGACCTAGAGCGAGTATGAGTAAGTTTGTTACTAGAGTATCTGGTTTGGTAGTCAAGGAGTGCAGGACTTCCATGCTTATTTGGGATATGGATCTTACTAGATTGAGGATTCATTCCCAATAGATTAAGGAAGAAAAGTTAAAGAGAAGAGAGAGGGGAAAAAGAAAACTAGAATCGAGCAGTTTAAGTATAGGCAAATAAAGTTTGGAGGGGGAAACCATTTGCAGTTTCAAAATCATTCATCTATACCAGTACCATCATCAGCTAGCATTCCTACTCTTAAAGCTAGACAGGTGCAGTGAGATAAGACTTCTATGTCCAGATCTCAGAATACTGTAAATAGAAAACCCAGTTATCCTCCATGTACTAAGTGTGGTAAGAATCATCCTGGTGAGTGATTGTTGGGATAGAAAGGGTGCTATAGATATGGTAAGTTGGGAAATAGAATCAAAGAGAGTCCATATGCTAAGCAGGGAAATAGAGATACTCTTCCCCAGGCTAAGACTACTAGCGCACTAACTCCTCTAGGTTTCTCAGTCCTTCTTCAGGGTACATCATCCATTACTAGTGGCGGTCAGTGCCAGAATCAATTTTATTCTTTACCATACCATCAGGAGAAGGAGGATTCACCAGATATTGTTATTGGTATACTTCGTGTCTTTTATCTTGATGTTTATATGTTGTTAGACCTTGGATCGAGTTTCTCTTATGTGACCCCACTAGTTGTAGTAAATTTTAAAATAGGTCCTGAAAAGATCCCTGAGCCCTTCTTAATTTCTACCCCAGTGAGTGAGTCAGTTGTTTCCAAATAGATCTGTAGAAAGTGTCCTATCACTGCCCTTCATAAGATTATGTTAGCATACTTAATAGAGTTATATATGGTTGGCTTTGACCTTATTCTTGGTACGGATTGGCTCCATTCTTGTTATGCATCTATAGATTGTCACATCTGAGTGGTGAAGTTTCAGTTTCCAGATGAGACATTCTTCGAGTAGGAAGGTAATTCAGTGTCTTCCAAGAGTCATTTCACATCCTATCTTAAAGCCAAAAAGTTGATCTCAAAAGGGGTATATCTATCATTTGGTTAGAGTCAAAGACACTAAGTCTGAAACTGCAGTAGTTCAATTAGTTCGTGTAGTCATTGAGTTTGCTGATATCTTTCTCGAAAATTTTCCAAGGGTACCTCCCGATAAGGAAATAAAATTTGGTATTGACCTTCTTCCAGATACTTAAACCATCTCCATTCCTCTATATTGTATGGATCTAATTGAGCTTAAGAAGTTAAAAGAAAAGCTTAAAGACGTCTTAGACAAGGGTTTCATAATGCCCAGTGTCTCTTCATGGGGCGCTCCCGTCCTATTCACGTGAAATAAAGATGGTTCTTTGCAAATGTGCATTGACTATCGTCAGCTGAATAAAGTCATAGTCAAAAACAAATATCCTCTTCCTAGGATTGATGATTTATTCGACCAACTCTAAGGTATAAGTTATTTCTCCAAGGTAGAATTTTGATTCGACTATCATATCTTAGAGTAAGGAAATGTGATATCCCAAAGACATCTTTCAGAACTTGTTATGGTCATTTTGAGTTTCTAGTAATGTCCTTCATGCTAAGAAATGCCCCAAAAACCTTCATGGACTTGATGAACTGAGTGTTCAAACAGTATTTGGACATATTTTTCAGTCTTTATAGATGATATTCTTATCTGTTCTCAAAGTAAGAATGATCATGTAGACTACCTTAGAATTGTCTTGTAAACACTTAGGGATTACCATTTCTTCACCAAATTCAGCAAATGTGAATTTTGGCTAAGGTCAGTAGCTTTCCTCGATCATATTATTTCTAGTGATGGTATTAGAGTTGATCCTAAAAGACCGAACCAGTAAGAAAATGGCCTAGACCTATCTCTCCATCAGACATTTGAAGTTTCTTGGGTTTAGCTGGCTATTACAGACGTTTTGTTAAAGGTTTTTCATCTATTGCATCTCCTATGTCTATATTGACCCAAAATAAAGTTAAGTTCCAGTGGTTAGATTTCTGTGAGAAGAGTTTTCAGGAGTTAAAGACTCGACTCACTTCAGCCCCAATTTTAGCACTACCGGGTGGTATAGACGGGTTCGTTGTATATTGTGATGCTTCTAGGATCGATCTGTGTTGTGTTTTAATGTAGAGGGTTAGTTTATAGGCTATGCCTCTAGAAAACTTAAGCATCATTGAAATAACTACCCTACCCATGACCTTGAGTTAGATGTTGTTGTGTTTGCATTGAAAATTTGGAGGCACTATCTTTATGGGTTGTATGTTAATGTGTTTACGGATCACAAAAGTTTGCAGTATGTCTTAACTCAGAGGAAGTTAAATCTTCATCAGAGAAGGTGGTTAGAATTGTTGAAGCATTATGATATGAGTGTGTTGTATCATTCGGGCAAGGCCAATGTAGAGGCGGCGCCCTTTGTAATCGTCTATGGGCAGTGTTTCTCATGTGGATAATGATAAGAGAGAGAGAGTTCAGGATGTTCACTGGTTAGCTAGATTAGGTATGAGGTTAGTTGACTCAGCTGGAGGTAATTTTTAGGTTTAGAGTAGTTCAGAATCTTCTCTAGTTTCTAAAGTAAAAGAAAAGTAGGATAAGGATTCTAGTTTGGTCAAGCTGAAGGGTTCAGTTAAAGACCAAAAGGAAGAGGTTTTATCCCAAGGGGGAGATGGTGTTATGAGATACCAGAGCAGATGTATGTTCTATGTGTTGATGATTTAAGGTAGTGGATCATAGAAGAAGTGCATGGTGCGTGTTATTTCATTCATCTAGGAGCCACAAAGATGTATCGCGATATGCAGGAATTCTATTGGTGGAGTGGTATGAAGAAAGATATAGCATAATTTATGGTAAAGTGTGCAACTTGTCAATAGGTTAAGGTAGAGCACAAAGACCTGGTGGCACGTTACAGGAGTTTGGTATTCCCACTTTAAAGTGAGAAGAGGTGAACATGGACTTTATGATAGGATTACCCCATTCACGTCGGGAGCATGATTCGATATAGGTTATTGTAGACAGATTGAAAAAATCAGCCTATTTCTTACTAGTTCACACATCCTACACAACTGAAGATTATGCTAGCTATACAATAGGGAGTTGGTCAGATAGGGGTACTCAGTTTATCTCTTAATTTTGGAAAGCCTTTTAGAAGGTTCTTGGTACCCAAGTTCATCTCAGTTTATCTTTTTATCCACAGATAGATGGTTAGACAGAGAGGACCATTCTGACTTTAAAAGATATGTTGAGGGCATGTGTTCTTTATTTCAAAGGCAGTTGAGATGACCACTTGTCATTGATCGAGTTATCCTACAATATCAGTTACCTATCTAGTATTCAGATGCCCTCATTTAAGGCTCTTTATGGGCAGAGATGTAGATTACCAGTTGGTTGGTTTGAAGTGGGTGAGGCCTCTTTAATTCGGCCCGATATGGTGTTTGAAGCCATGGAGAAATTTTAGTTGATTTGAGAGAGATTGAAAGAAGATCAGAGTCGTCAGAAATCTTATACAGACGTAAGAAGGGGAGATCTTGAGTTTGAAGTAGATGACCTTGTGTATTTGAAGGTTCACCTATAAAGGTGTTGAATAGATTTGGCAAAAAGGGGAAGCTTAGTCCCCGGTTATAGTCCCCTTCAAAATTTTGAGTTGTGTTGGGAAAGTAGCATATAAGATTGAGTTACCTGCAGACTTGTCATCAGTTCATCTAGTGTTCCACGTGTCCATGTTGAAGAAATTCATGGATGATTTAGTTGTTGTAGTCCCTCTGGAGTGTACAGTTATTCAGAATAGTCTTTCATACGAAGAAGTTCCAGTAGAGATTCTTGAACATCAGATCCGTAGACTAAGGAATGAAGAACTTCCCTTGGTTAAACTTTTGTGGAAATATCAGTCCATTGAGATCGCTACTTGGGCAGTAGAAGTAGACATACATACCAAGGAACATTTTCTCCATGAACTCATATTCAGCCGAAGGTAATAGTCTTCCTTAATTCAGCTCTTTTCTAGTTTTAGATTCAGCTATATAGTTATCTTCATGTAAATTAATGCATTCGTAGATTAGTTCAGTTGCTCAGTATGCTTTAGATTCAGTCATGTAGTTTGTTTCAGGTGTGCATTCCAGCATATAGCCTTAGTTCCTCAGTATCTTCAGTTTAATTAGTCTCATTCGAGGACGAATATTCCCAAAGGGGAGATATTGTAATACCCCGTACTTTTCCTAGCCCAGTTTAGCTTTTAGTGTGTCAAGTTTTAACTTCAAAAGCATATAAGTCTTGATACATATAGAATTTTCAAGATATAGACCCACCAATATGTAGATAATTGGTTCAGGTTTCCAATGATACCAATTTTTCCTCAATTCGTTTCTAGGTTAAGAAGTTATGGGAATTTTAGTTAGAAAAGAAAGGTATTTCGATAGGCACCATGTCGGGTGAAGGAAAAAATCACAATTATCTAATTTCCAGTGGAGCACCACACTTACATTACATCGCTGTGAAACTACAGTTCCCATTCATTACTTTTTCAGTAACTCATCGCGATTAGCCTGTACCGCATCAAAATTCCCAAATGGACAGACACTGCATCGCGGTGAGTGGAAAAATCAAGATTTTATAGTTTCAAGTAAAATTTTAAAAGGGAAAATTAGTCTTTTCCCAAGCCCCCAAATTGTGAATAATAGAGGATTAAACCTATTCTAAGCCTATTATGCTCATTTTTCATCAACTTTCTCTTGAAGAAATCCTAGAACATAAAACCTTCATCCCCAAGAAATCCAAATTCCACCATTCTTTTTCAAAGATAGCTCAAAATTAAATATTCCCAACTCAAGAACTTCAAGAATCTATCTTCAAGAGCACAAATAGGGATTCAAAATTAAAGTTTCTTCATCTAGTCATCAATTAAGGTATGTGGAGTTTTCAACAAGGATAATCATTTCATCCTTGTGCCCAAAATTAGTTTTTCAAGATAATTATATGAGTTTACATGAGTTTTGAATTAGGGTTCATACCCAATATTGTTATTTGCAAGATTATAAGATTTCAAGTGATTTGAATATTGAATTGCATGTCTACTATTGTATTTTCATGCGTATTGCAGTAATTTTAAGATTTTTAATTGAATTACCAATATTTACATTATGAAGCATGAACATTATGATTTCTTGACATGAATTTGAAGCATTGGTTATCAATCCCTTGTTTGTATAACGGTATTTGAAGTATTTCAAGAATAACTACGCTTTAAGCATCCCGTGACTAGTTATTTTCAGATTTTAATAACGATTTGATCTTTTGATCTATCTTAGATATGGAATCTACTTTACAGATTTAGCTACAGTTTGCTGTAAACAAATTTACAAGAGATTTTCATTGTAAACCCTTATATTAGTTTTTAAAGGTGAATTTCCAACAGAATGATCATACAGATTAAAGGAAGTAGTATTTAGCACCGAGTTGGGTATGTTTACATACCCCAGAACAACGAGCCAACGTAGGTTCAGATTATCAAATTATTTCCATTTCTATATGGATGATAGATACAGATGTGATCACTTGGATTAGGTTATACACCTTGGCAAGAGTATGACACCTCTCCCCAATGCGAGATTTTCCCATAAGGGAACTAGACATTGGACACTATGATAGCTCACATAGTGTATGTCGGTTAGAAGAACCTCCCTAACAGTAAATACTTGCAGAAAATTTTTTAAGAGTATTTCCCTACATCTTACAAAATGAGTAAAGAATAACAGAAAGATTTAGAAACTAAGTGTAAAGGCTATCGATTTTTTTCATATATTGTTAATTAGCTACTAGATTGCAACTTTCAGTTTACAGATATAAAAGTGAGTCCTTTCTACATTAGACAGCATGATTCACAGCTAGAATACAACTTTTAAAAACCAAATGTTATGACTCACTAGATCTATGCAACATGATTGGCTATTCATGAATTTTGATTTTCAGTTTTCAGATATTCCAGCTTATGTGAGTCATCTACATTTAGCATGCATTCTTTTACAAATTTATAATAATATTGAGATATGAATTTAATTGTGTATTCGCCCTCATATACTCAATACAATCCTTAATTATTGATCCACAGATACTTTTATGTGCTAAATTGTCTCATTATGTTGGTTCAGGGGCTCAGTTTTAGCAGCGTGAGCGATTTCGAGCATCTCCATCTACATCCCAATAGTTGGTGAGTCCTCATAGATCAGGAACTTAGTCATTTAGGTTTTCAACTTATTAGTATAGATGATTCTATATTTTCAGAAAGTTTGAGTTAGTTGGGGGTTTGTCCCAGTGACTCTTTAGCATTAGTAGTAGAGGCTTGTCAGACTGCTAGATATGATTCAGATTTGTAGTATTAACTGATCAGACTCTTGAGTTTAGTACTTTCTGATATTATATTAAGACAGTTTCATCTTAGCTCATACAGAATTCCGCATTTTAGCTTTAACTATATATCTATATTTCTTTATGATAAGTATCCATATTTAGTAGAAGGCATACAGGGTTAGCTTGAGGCTACTCATAGTTTTGAACACCGCGTGACATCTCGGGTCCCATTTTTAGGGCATTACAAAATCCAAATCCACCCTCCTTCTTAGAAATACCAAGTCTACCCATTTTCCCAGTGTCTATTTCTTGCATCATCCTTATTACACCAGAAAAATAATGCAAAAGTTTTGTGTAATTCTAGAATAGTAAATTTGGTATTCACTGAAGCTAAAAGAATATACACAAGAATGCACTTCAGAACATTGGATATAAGAATAGTTGTAGCCCCGTACGACAGAATCTTTCCTTTCTAGTTTTGCAATTTATCCTTCTCTATATTTGTTAATTCATTATAGTACACCTCATTATATCTTGAATAAGAAACAGGGCATCTAATATTTTAAAGAAAAAGCTTTCCTTTGAAATCAAGTTATTTTCTCCACCTCCTAAACCAATGCCTGAGAAATACTGCTAAATATGTGCAAATTACTTTTCTCCTTGTTTATAAATTGCCCTGACATCTTCTCATACTTCTAAAACATTTTACTATCATTTCCACTTATTTATTTTCTTCTAAGGAAAAAACAATAGCGCAATATGAGTATGCTAAATAGTTAATATTGACACTCCATTTAGGTATACCATATCCCACAAATGTTCAATCATCAAATAATGCATTAAGGGCTCTTGATAGAGTCTCTGCAACTAGGATGAATAAAGTAGGGGATAGAGGATCCCTTTTCTTAACACCCCTCGTAGATGTTAGCCCCATAATCTATCTACATGTTTTAATAAGAACAAATTAATAAACAAATATCTTACAAGGTACACCAAAGATACAAAGGATCAAACAAAATCAATCCAAAAAGGAAAAAAGTATCTAACTCACGAGACAACCGAATCCAAGATTGACAATAACATCAACCATGGAGATTATTAAGCTCCACGACTTATGGCAACCAGATCAATCAAGAACAAGCGCAAAGGGAAAGAATACCACAACATTAACCACCAAGATTACTGACCTCCTAAAATTAGGGCAAGTGGAATCAAACACCATAGGAGCAAAAGGAAAGAAATGCATGGATATATCTAATACGGACATGCATGGGTACCGTGTATGGATATATCTAATATGGACATACTATACAGTAGCATTACTCAATCAAAGAATCAATTCAAATCCATGATTGGAATGAAATCTCTTGGGTTTCCTTACTAGAAGAAGAAGCTGGAGCAACTGAATAATATAAAAGAAAGGACTGAAGATCGAAGCAGTTGCACAATTTCAGGAAAGAATCTCAATATTAGTATTAGAAGGCTTTGTACTTCTTATATTACAATAGCCATACAAAGAATAGGATCGAGTTAACTTTGTAACTGGGGCTATGTCACAAGATCTGAAGAACAAAATAAGTCTTTAAAACTTGTTTATCATCATTGTACTCGATCCTGACTTTGAAAGATCTAAGGAAATTTTGAAACCCAAGGGGAATGGAAGTAGGTACCACATTGGTGTTTTGAACTAGGATAAATCTTCTTGTTTTTATTTCCATTCATTTATTTACTTATCTATTTATTGAAATCTAATCTACTTTTTGAAGTATACTGATTTGCAGGCAAGTCGACTGAGAGGACCCAACAATCGACTCACAGAAAAATTCAATTCGCCCCCTCTTGAATTTCAATTAGTATCAGAGCAGGTCTTACCAATAGTGTTGCTTAACAGCATATGACCAAATATTAATTCGCAAACTATCAAATTCTTGCTGATCTTTTTCAAGATGGCCATTCCTCCACAAGACCACCATACTTCAACAGACAACACTACTACTATTAGAAGAACAAGTTTAGAATCTTCATCCAATCAAACGACTGCCAAGCATGGTTTGTCATCAAGAAGGGACCAACACCAATCATAAGACTCAAGAAAAAATAGAAGGAAAAGGATAAAGATGAATCAAGAAGTACTAATATAGTAGACCTAAAAAACTTTGAAGTCACCAAAGAACAACAAGAGTTAATCCAAACTAATGAACGAGCTATGAGTTTACTTCTTTGGGCAGTTAGTGGAGCATAATACAACAAGAAATTAACCTTCGAGACTGTAAAAAAGATGTGGGATAAATTGGAGGTAACTTATAAAGGAACCACCAAAGTCAAAAAGTCAAAGATTGTTGCCCTAGCCAATAAATACGAGTCGTTCAAATTTGAACAAAATGAGAACACTGAAACAATATTTGCCAAATTTTGTAAAATGATATGTGAGCTAAAATCATTGTGGATGATCTATCCGCATAGCCTGCAAGTCCGAAAGCCGGTTAGAAGTCTCCCAAATATTTGGGAAACTAAAGGTACAATTCTAGAATATGGCGATCTTTACAACATGATATATGATGAGTTACGAGGTAATCTCATTGCCTATGAACAAAACTATATCAATAGGTATAACAAGGAGGAAAAGAAGAAACTAGTAACCTTCAATGCTGCACCAACTAAAGAGGAGCACTTTCTGGAAGAAGCCAATAGCAAAGAAATAGCTCTCATAAATTGAGGAGTAAGACAAATCATGAAATAGAGACAGCAAAGATCCCAAGGAGTCAAAAACAATGAATCCAATAGAAACGATGATTGCTGCTATCACTATTAAAGGTCGGGCCATTTTAAACAAAACTATATAGAATTAAGAAGAGATCTTCTAGAAAGAATAAAAATTTTAGAGCCTGGAGTGACAATGATAAAACTGAGAAAGAAATAGAAGTAGCCAACATGTGTTTCATGTCAAAATATAAATCAAGAGAGGTAAGACCACACGATTATCATAATTATAATCTTCTTGAATCAAATTTAGATATAATAACCGATGTGCATTAAAAAATTACAGATTAATATAATTAACTTGGACAAGAGAAGAAAAACTAGGAGGCTCAACTTAAACGAAACTAGAAAGCTCAACTTAAATGAAAACTCAAAGAGGAACAAAGAAACTGTCAAGTTGAAATTGAAGCATGTCAAATTAAAATCGACTTTATTCAAGAAGAGCTTAATGATGTAATAATACAATTAAATAGTATTATGAAATCACACAGTCATAGTTTTATGAAACCAAATTCTTTTAAAACCAACTCAAGTCCCTCATCAAGATCGTTTAAATCAGCTAAGACCTCTTTCTCCTCTCAGGGACCTGTCTTCTACACCTGTGGACAGAAAGGGCACAAATCTTACAACAGTAGGCTTTAGCCTAAAATATGTGAGTCTAGAAGCCTAAAGGAAGAATATCTAACCCGCAAGGACCCAAGACCACTTGGGCACCTAAACAAAATTGATTTTTTTATTTTGCAGAAACATGCTCGCAAAAGATATAAAAAGAAAATATGGGTCATTGATTGCGGATGTTCCGAACATATGACTGGAAAGAAAGAATATTTTTGTGCTCTAAAGAAAATAGAAAAAGGATCAGTCAGATTCGGTGATAATGCTAGAGGCAACATCATCGAAGTCAACTCAGTAAAGCTCAACTCCTCATGTGAGCTTATTAAAGTATATCTCATATACGGCCTCAAACATAACTTGCTTAGTATTAGTCAACTATGTCATGCTAGATTTGGAGTCTCCTTCAAATCTGAAAGTTGTTCCATCAAATATGATAAAAGAAACATCTCTCTTATCGGCAAACGTGTTGAAAATATTTCTGTGTTAAATAGTCCTAATTTTGATAATTTAACCTGCCTTACTGTTCAAACTAACGACACTTGGTTGTGGTATAGAAAACTTAGGCATGCCAGTATGTATATCATTGAGAAATTGTCGAGACTGAAACTTATGAAAGGTGTTTAAAAAGAATAACTTTTGTGATGCCTGCCAATTGGGTAAATAGACCTGAACATCATTCAAAGTCAAAGACATTGTCTCTACTTCCAAACCTCTTCTAACAATCCACATGGATTTGTTTATCCCTTCCAAAATCACAAGTATTGGTGGGAAAAGATAAGTTTTTATTATTATTGATGATTATTCTCATTTTACTTGGGTAATGTTTCTCGCTCATAAACATGAGGCTTTCATAAATTTTAAGATCTATTGTTGAAAGGTACAAAGAGAAGTAGGCCATCTCATCACCTACGTATACAGTGATCATGAAGGAGAATTTAAAAATAAAGATTTTGAGAAATACTATGCTCAAAATGGATACTCATAAAACTTCTCATCACCACAATCTCCAGAATAAAATGGTGTGGTAAAACATAACCATGCTACTAGAACATAACCTTCCAGATTATTTTTAGGAAAAGGTAGTAAGTACAACATGTCACATCATAAAGAGATATCTCATTAAACCTATTCTAAAAAGAACGGCGTATGAGCTGTGGAGAGGGAAAAAACCAAATATTAGCTACTTTAATCCTTTTGGATGAAAATACTTCATTCATAACAATGGTAAGAATAACTTGAGAAAATTTGATCCACGAAGTAAGAAGGTATTTTTCTTAGATATTCTCCCACCAGTCGCGCCTACAGGGCTTACAATAAAAGAACATTATGTGTTGAAGAATCTATGCATATTGTATTTGATGAAACTAATCACCCTCCTATGAGCTTAAGTATTATTGAAGAATAGGTGAGTGATACACAATCTAAGGACAATGCTAGCATAACTCCTGAACCAACATAAGATGAGTCAACTACATCCCCTACAAATTCGACTCCTATGGTAAAAATAGTCAAACCAAGTGATCTAAGAGAATGGAAGCACAATGATATCTATCCAATTGATTTCATCATAGGAAATCCAGATAATAGGATACAAACCGGAGCCTCATTGAGAAAGCAAGCGTAGTGGACTTTGTATCTCAAATTTAACCAAAGAAGACTGATGAGGACCTCAAAGATAATTCTTAGGTCGAGGCCATGTAATAAGAATTGGACCAATTCAAATGAAGTCTAGTGTGGAGAGTAGTTAAAAGACCCAAGAATTTCTCAGTGATCGAAAATAGATGGGTCTATAGAAATAAATTGAATAAGGAATGTATGGTCATCAGAAATAAGGCCAAACTTGTAGCTCAAGGATACTCCCAACAAGAAGGTATTGATTTTTCATCTAGTTAGCTTTTACTACATACAAATGTTTCAAGTTGAATCAAATGGACATCAAGAGCCCCTTTTTAAATGGATTCATTATTGAAAAAGTCTTTGTAAAACAACCCTATAATTTTGAAAATTTATCTTATCCAAATCATGTGTTCAAATTATCAAAAGCACTCTACGATCTCAAACAAGCTCCAAAACCTTGGTATGAAAGGTTGAGCACTTTTTTCTTAAATAATAATTTCCAAAGAAGTAAAATTGATACAACTCTATTTATACCAAAGCTCAACTTAAATCTTTGTATTGTGCAAATTTATGTTGATGATATTATTTTTTGTAGTCCTAACATCTCTCTATGCTAGAATTTTCCTAATCTAATGAAAGGAGAATTTGAAATGAGCCTCATGGTAGAACTCACATTTTTCTTGAGATTACAAATCAAGAAAACTCCCAAAGGTACTTTCATTAGTCAAGACAAATACACAAAGGAACTCTTCACAAAGAATGTCATGGAAAAAAGGAAAAGCCTATGGAACTCCAATGAGTCCATCCATAAGTGTTGATTCATCTGAAAAAGATGTTGATGAGAAGATGTACAGGGGAGGAGAATGATTGGATCACTACTCTACTTGACCTCTAATAGACCAGACACCATGTTCAGCGTATGTAAGTGTGCAAGGATCCAGTCGGCTTCCAAGGAATCTTATTTGACTACCGTCAAACAAATCATCTAATATCTCATTGGAACTCAGAAAAATTTACTATAGTACCCTTGCTCTTCTCACTTTGATTTAATTAGATATTCAGACGTTGACTTTGTAGGTGATAAAAATAATATAAAAAATACCAGTGGAACTTGTCAAATTCTTTCTGATGCCTTAATATCATAGCATAACAAGAAGCAAAATTCAGATGATTTATCAACAACTTAAGCTGAATACATAGTCGTTGGAAGTTTGGGTACTCAATTTTTATAGATTATATATCAACTAATTGATTTTAATTTGTCCTATGAATCTGTACCTATAATGTGTGATAAAACCAGTGCTATTAGCCTGTCTAAATATATTGTGCATCATTTTAGGACAAAAAACATTTATATTAAACATTATTTCATTCGAGATCATATGGAAAACAGAGATTTTTCCTTAACGTTTGTTGACTTAAAAAATTAATTAGCAGATATTTTTACAAAACAATTTCTAGAGGAAAGATTCTGCCTCCTTAGAAAAAGGCTTGGAATTATAAGTATTACTGACTTATGGGGCTTTATTATTGGAAAATAATTTTTTACCTTTACTACTTTACTTTCAATTTTGAAAAATGGATTTCAAAAAGTGTTATCATTACCTTCACCACTTCACACACCACTTCAGCTGCCACTTCGCCCTTTTACCTTCCCAACACCCTCCTTTTACTGTCCTTTCACTTTAATAGTCGCATCTCTTACTTTACCCTTTACATATTCTTCTATCATCCCCTCTTTTCCAACTTTTGCCTTAATCCCTGCATCCCCTCTCTCTCCCTCGGTTCTTTTACCCATCCCTTCATTTTCTTCTCTACCCCTTTAAAACTTTGATTCACAATCTTCTCCCATGACTAGAACTCGCTCCCTGACCAATGTCTCAAAATCCATTCCTAAAACTATCTTTGAAAATCCTGTTCTCCTCTCCAAATCCTCTAATGAATCTTCATTGGACTCTCAACAGTCAACTATCAAAAAAAAATATCTAGATCCTAGTCCAGCCTCTTCAGCCAAGAAACCTCATTCAGCCACCCTAAACTCCTTCTCTCCGGAGGACATACATAAATTCTGGAAATGCTCTGAAAAAGATAATTTTCCTGCCTTTCAAAAACCATTTCATTGTCCCTGGCCGCGTAGTTAATCTCTGTCAATTAAATGAAGCTTTTTATAATATCAGTCACTTCTTGAAATTTCAAGACTTGTCGCTGACTTTTTTTCTTTGTGGACTTGAATTTTATTAGGATCCATTCATAATGTTTTACACAAATCTTTGCCTCTTTCCCGACAGCGGCAAACTACTTTTTTGCTTGGCACCAGAATCATATTAAATGATTTTCTATTCATAAAGGTGTTTGATGCAAAGTTCTCTGGCATGATTCCCTTTATGAATAGTATGTGCCCCAAAGATTTTGAGGTAAGCTTTGAAGAAGTAAAAAGGGTCCTGTTTTACTCTGACACTGTATCATCAACTTTTGGTCCATTGTCTCTAGGTTTTACCTATCGCATCATGGCCCACATTATCTCCACCACTCTGATTCCAAGAAAGGGATCACTCGGTAATATTACCTATCATGTTATGTTTGTCATGTATTATCTTATGAAAAGCATAAGATAAACTTACACAACTTGGATTCGTGAATATATGATTGAGAGTGAAACAGATGTTTATGCCTCGGCCAGTCTGCTGTATGGATTGTTGATTACTCTGATTCTCTTGTATTACTCTATTGATCTCTCTTCTTACCCCTCTATGGAAGTCTTTGCTACTTATAACTCCAAAACATTTTCCAGTATGGGATACAATTTGGTTGATAATGAATGGAGCAAGAAGGATTCTGCCCAAGCAAAATCTAAACTCCTTAAGGTAAGTAAGTCTATTTCTAACCCAATGATTGTTGTGATAAAGGAACTGGAGGACCTCAAAGATCACTTCACAGATATTAAGAAAGTTGTAATGCTATTTCAAGAGTCGACTTCCAAAGTACTGGACCTTGGAAAGAGCACCAACACTGAAATAGGCTCAATACGGTTGGCCCTCGATGGTTTCAAACAAGAAGACATCAAACCATTCACCCGAGTGTTCACACGCATGGATTTCCTCAAGTCCCAAGTCAACTCCTCGAATGATATTTTGCTTTTTGTGTCCACAACTCCTACTCCTCCCTTTTTAAAAATGATGAAAAAAATTATGATAAATTATTTCATAACATGTTCAAGAACCTCACATACTTTCTGGATAAGCGGTGAATGATGACTTTTATTCAAAAGGGGGTCCTATCCCTTGTTGGTTTTGGGTTGTAAACTGATTTTTCTTACTATCTGTCATACCTTATATTTTTCCTAATCATTTAGTAATCAATTAGACTGTTTATCTGCTATATGTCTACTGCTTCTTTGTTGTGTTTTTTTTATTATGCCAAAAGGGGAGAAAGGCAAAACATCAGAGGTGTCTGCATTTAGGGGTAGCAAGTCGACTATCAAAGAAAGAGAGTCAATTGATGCTAAGGAAAAAAGAAACAACAAAAATGCTTACAAATCAGGGAGAGCAAGTCGACTGTCAAAGAATGAGAGTCAGCTGATGGTCAAGGAAAAGAATAGCATCAGAATCACTTGCAAGGTAGAGGAACACATCATCAAAAATATGGAAGCCAATTGATGTTTATTATTTTTCATTATCAGAAAAGGGGAGATTGTTAGCCCCATAATCTCATTATATGTTTTAATAAGGACAAACTAATAAACAAATATCTTGTGGGATATATCAAAGATAGAAAGGATCAAATAGAATCAATCCAAAATAGAAGCAAGTATCTAACTCATGAGACAACCGACTCCAAGATTGGCAAGAACATAAATCATGGAGATTATTAGGCTTCAAGACTTATGACAACAAGATCAGTCAAGAACAAGTGCAAAATAAAAGAAGACCACAATATTAATCACAAAGATTACTGACCTCCAAAAATCAGGGAAAGCCTAATCAATCACCACAGAAGCAAAAGGAAAGAAGATCATTGATGTATCTGATACGGACGTGCATGGGTATTGTGTATGGATATATCTAATATGGACATACTATACGGCAGCATTCCTCAATAAAGAAATCAATTCAAATCCATAATTGGGATGCAATCTCTTGGGTTTCCTTACTAAGAGAAGAAGTTGGAGCAGCTGAAGAATATAAAAGAAAGTACTAAAGATTAAAGAACTTATGCAACTACAAGAAAGAATCTCAAATTCTCTTAATCTTAGTCTCAAAATATTTTGTACTACTTAGTTTATAATAAGAATAGGATCGAGTGAACTTTGTAATACAAAATGAGGTTGTGTCATAAGATCTAAAAAATAAAATAAGTCTTCAAAACTTGTTTATATCATTGTACTTTATCCTGACTTTGAAAAATCTAAGGAAACTTTAAAACCCAAGGGACTGAAAGTAGGCACCACATTGGTGTTCTCAACTAGGATAAATCTTCGTGTTTTTATTTCCATTCATTTATTTACTTATCCATTTACTTAAATCATCTGGTTTATGAAGTATACTGATTTGCAGGCAAGTCGACTGAGAGGACTCAACAGTTAACTCTTAGAAAAATTCATTTCACCCCCTCTTTAATTTCAGTAGAGTAAAAAGATCCTTGACTCTAAACATTAATAAATATTAAATACCAATTGTTTGCAATTAGCCTTCAAATAAGATCAATAGAAATCTATGAAAATCACATTCTCCTTAGTACTTTAGCTAGATATAACCATGACACTCTATCATAAGCCTTAGTCATATCTAGCTTGAGTGCTACATTTGTTGGCTTCCCCCTTTTTCTAATATTAGTAACAATCTCTTGGGTCTGTAGCACATTCTCAATTACACATCTGCCTTTTACAAACCAAGATTGCTTTGATGAAATTAGTAAAGGAATAAGATAATTAATCTTTCTCTCCATCACCTTTGAGATAACCTTTTTAATAAAGTCACTCAAGCTTATAGGTTTGGTATGTTTAACAACCTTATCCAGTGTATCACCATAAAAAACCCTCACTACCTCCAACACATCCTCCTTTATAATGTCCCAACAAGAGCTAAAACAATTTTCTATCTAAGCTAGTAAGACCATCTAAATTTCTTCCTTCCATAGAGAAAATTGTTGCTTTGATCTCATCCATACTATATTGAGCACAAAAAATATCATTATTCTCTTGAGTCATTGAATAGGGAATGAATTTAATAACTCATAGTCAATTTCTTCTTCCTCCTGAGTAAATTTTGATTTATACACTTTAATAGGATCATCTGTTATATGGTTCATGTCTTCTAACCATACTTCATCATCATTCTGAATCCTCTTTACTTGCAACCTCCTACTTCCATTTGCCAAATTATGAAAGAATCTGGTATTTCTGTCCCCTTCAACTTGCCAACTAATTCTTTCTTTTTTTCTAGAATTTTTTCTCTAGATGCATATACTTTTTCAACTCTGCTTGGGCATGCAGCAACACCATCCTATTGTTAGGACTAGTATTTTTTTTTTCAAATATTTGCTTCTTAATCCTTACTATCTTTTCTCTGATTAATAATTGTTCGAACATATCTTTATAAATGTCCCTACTCTATTTTGTTAGATCCTTTTTAATGTTGTTTACCTTATGTTTAAACGTTAAGAAAGGATGCCTACAAAATCATCTACCTAGAACTGCTCAACAATCTTTAAGGAATCACCATGTTTTGTCCAAAAGTTGAGATATCTGAAAGGCTTTACAATTCTTTATTCTAATTACCCATGAAAATAAACAGAGGTGCATATTCTGAACCTATTCTAGCTAGATTCTCTACCTCTAAGAATTTCAAAAAGTCACCCATCTCTTGATTAACTAGAACTCTGTCTAATTCTTAAAATTACTATCTTCTCCATGTCTCTCATTCGAACAAGTAAAATGACTACCTTTAAATGTTACTTCCTTTAGCTCGAAAGAGTTTATACAAAAGGAAAAGTCTTTTACATCTTGTGGTAACATAGAAACCCACTTATCTTCTCCAATTCACTTGAAACCACTTTGAAGTCTCCACCTACTATTTACGAAAGAGACATACCAATTGATATAGGTTATCCCACAACTCTACTTTTTTTGCGTTACTACATTTAGCATACATAACTATAGCAATCAACTGAATTTATTCATTAATTAAATCTAACTTCAAAGTGATTTTTTGATCATTATATTTAATCACCTCAACATCAATCCCTTTCTTTACAAAAGACTAGATTTTACGACTTGAATTTACAGTAGTATATTACATCATTAACTTCCTTTTGTATTGAAGAATATCATCGACAGACTGAAATGGTACCATCAAATTGATTAAAAGAATTGGTGGTGTTTGTGTAGCATTTGAAGTCTGCGAAAAGCTTTTTGAGTTCAAACTGATCTAATGTTTCAAATAAATGCTTTCAACATCATTTAACTTTATGTTGGTCCTTGTAGGCTATGTTATTTAATTTTTCCTATGGTTTCTTCCTCCTAAGTGATTGGACCTAGGAGAAATATCCCCATATTTTGCTCCCTATTCATGATTCTGATCAATACTTTATCCATAGTCTATCTCTTTAGGTACTTCATCCTTCTTCTTATACAAATCCAGTTCTTTCCCATTAGTATCATGAGAAATGATATCATGAAGTCTTGATGTAGGGGAGACAATTTTTAGATTTAAAACTATTGCTTCATTGGCACCTATCTCTTACAATTCCACCGCTCTTTCTGCAGTTGTAACTGTTGCTTCATTTGTCCCTATCTCCTACAATTCCATCTCCATTTCTGCAATTGGAGTTTTATTTAGTATTTGACTTTATAGTCTTATTGTATTAAAAGCTCTTGTACTAACTACACCAGTTCTTGGGGTTGCTTTATATATATTAGCTCCTTTATTATTTTAATTTTGTTTTCTTTCATTTCTTTAGATAGTACATCACTAGCGATTTCAAACCACGAATTGGATTACCTGTTGGTGGGTTATAGTAGGTGCCATCATGACCTGAGAAATTGGATTGTGATATATTATTTCTATGAAAAATAATTATGCTCTTGAAAATTACGATTTTGTATTATTCTTCAATGATAAAACAAGGATGATTTATTGGTGGAAAAACAAAATAAAACAAGGATGATTTATTGGTGGAAAAACAAACTTTGCTAGCCATGACTTTGTAAAGAGATGGTTTCAAATTCCTCTCACACCAATAAAGTTGATGCGGAGATGGCTCTTGATCTGCTCCTGGTTCGTAATCCCTATAGATATTTAACATGAAATTAAACTAATGCATCTATTGCATAAAATCATGAATATATTTGAACCAATGATGTTAGGCATAATATACCAGTAATCTCTCCAACTTATTAGTATATTTTTTGTCATAAATTTTCAGGCCTATTTTAGTTGAGGTTGATGTGTATAGATAAAGAAATAGTATATTTTAAATAGTTAATTTATCAATTTACCATGTATTTGAGAACATATATATAAACTTTCCTAAATTTTGAACTGAAAGTGTAAAAGGATATTTTATGATGTGTATAGATGCTCAACTTAAGTAAATTTGTTATAAATACCTAAACGAAACTTTAAGGTGACATTGACGAATTCAACCATGATGTTATAGTTAAGAAGAACTATATAGGAAAATAATTATGTTATATATTATATCAAATGACCTTATGTAAGCATACAAGATCTGCAATTCCAATGTGCTCTTCATGATTTGTAGATCCAAAGTCTGTATCGAACAATTTTAAGTATCAAGGTTATTAATTTGATCTAGAGAAAATAATTAATACTTAATCATTTAGACTATTCTTATTTTTAATTCAATATCTCACTTAATTAAAAACTATTAATTCGATACAAAAAAATGTACTAACAAATAACTTTTTATCTTTTAGAAAAGTCAACACTAACTTAAAACAAATTATGTTTCAAACAAAGGACTAGTATTTTATAATGACCCGGATGGTCATTTTCTCAATTTCCATCCATATTCGTCATTTTGAGCCTTCCCACAGTAGCTACATGTCATTAATGACTTGCCAAAACTCTCAGCTAGGTGGCCATTCACATTATTCACCCGTTTGACCACCAAAATGGCCTAGCAGCCCCGTCGGACCACCCAGGTACATTCCACAGTCTGGTAATGGGCCATCGGTCAATTTTTGCCAGTATCCAACATCGATCGCACCCAATCAACCATGTGCTAACATCCACTAAATGTTACAAAAAATGGTCTGTTAGCACCTTTTCGCCCGCTTGATCACCAAAATGGCCCCAGAGGCCCTGCCGAACTACCCAGGCCTACTCCATAGCCCGCCGGGGGCTGCCAGTAGATTTTTACCCAGATTCAACATTGAGCACAGGCCCACCCACCTAACCGCTTGCTAACACTTATCGAAAGTTGCCAAAAATAGCCAGTTCGCATTATTTTGCTCGTTTAACCACCAAAATGGCCCAGCAACCCAGTCGGACCACCTAGGTCTACTCCATAGCCCGTCAGAGGATTTCCAGTCTATTTTCATCTATATTAGGAATCGAGACCTGGGACCACCCCCCAAACCGTGGGCTAACACCTACCAAAAGTCGCCAAAAATGGCCTATTCGCACTATTTCTCCCGTTTGACCACCAAAATTTCCCCAACCGCCCCGCCAGACTAACTAGATCTGCTCCACAACTCTTCTGGGGGCTACAAATCAATTTTTTCCAGATTTGGCCCTGGGCCCTAGACCCACCCACAGAACCATGGGCTAACACCCATCGAAAGTTGCCAAAAATGGCCTGTTCGTCCCGTTTCGCCTGTTTGACCATAAAATAGTGCCATCAGCCCCGTCGAACCACCCAGGTTCCCTACAAAACCTGTCGAGGGACCATAAATCAATTTTTACCTAGATCCAACCCTAGGATTTAGGCCTACCCATTGAACCGTAGGTTAACATCCACCGTGAGTAGATAGAATGACCCATTTGCTCCCTTTAGCTAATTTGACCACTAAAATGGCCCCAACGGATCACTAAGGTATGCTCTACAGCTCACCGAGGGGCCTCCATTCAATTTTTTCCTAAATCCAATATGGCCCCTGGGCCCACCTATCAAACCAAGGGCTAACACCCATAGAAAGTTGCCAAATATAATTCGTTCACGTTGTTTCACCCGTTTGACCACCAAAATTGACCCAGTGGACTGGCTGAACCACCCAGGTCTTCTCCATAACCGCATAATTGATGTTTACTCAGATTTAATACAGAGTCCCGGGACCACCCACCGAATTGTTGGCTAACACCCATCTAAAGTAGCCAAAAATGGCCCATTCACACTATTTCTCCTATTTGACCATTAAAATGGCCCCAACGGCCCTGCTGGACCACCCAAGTCCACTCCACAGCTCATTGAGGGAGGGGACATTAGTTAATATTTTCCCAGATTTTGCATTGATCTCTGGACCCACCCACTGAACCATGGGCTAACACCCATAGAAAGTCACCAAAAGTGACCCATTAGCGTCATTTCGCCAGCTTGACCACCAAAATGGACTAGAGGCCCCGCTGAACCACCTAGGTCTATTGCACAGCCAGTCGAAGGGCTTTCAGTCAATTTTTACCTAGATTTAGCACTGAGCCCTAGGCCTACCCATCGAATGTCAACAAAAATAGCTCGTTCACGTTGTTTTGCCCATTTGACCACTAAAATGGCCCCAATGGACCCATCAAACCACCCATTTTGCCCCACAGTTTATCGAGGGTCATCAACTAATTTTTTCTCTAATCTGATATTGGGCCCTAGGTCCACGCATCAAACCGTGGGTTAACATCCAAAAATGGTCTGTTTGCATTTTTTCACTTGTTTGACCACCAAAATAGCCCCAATAGCCTTATCGAACAACCCAAATCTACTCTACAGCCTATCGGGGAGGGGGGCCCAATAAATTTATATGTAGATCATATATCGAGACTTGGGTATACCCATCGAATCATGGGTTAACAACTACCAAAAGTTGCCCAAAAGGCTCATTCGCTCTGTTTTGACCGTTTGACCACTAAAATGGCCCAAATGGTCTTGCTGGACCACCTAGGTTTGCTCCACAACCTGTTGGAGGACCTCCAACAAATTTTTGCCAAATTCAGCACCAGGCCCACTCATCGAACTATGGTTTGACACCATCAAAAATTGCCAAAAATGGTCTGTTCACATTATTTCACTTATTTTACCACCAAAATAGCTACTATCGCCCCATCGGACCACCCACATCTGCTCCACATCCTATCGAGGGGCCATCAGTCGATTTTTACTAAGATATGGCATTGCGCCTCGAGCCTACCTACTTAAAATAGGGTAACATCCATTAAAAGTCATCAAAAATGGTTCGTTCATATCGTTCTTCCCATTTGACTACTAAAATGGCCCTAGTTGCCTCGCCGAAATATCCAGGTCTGCTCCATAGCTTGTCAAGGGACGCTGATCAATTTTCACTCAGATTCAGCATAAGGATATGAGCCCACCCATCAAACCGTGGGCTAATACCCACTGAAAGTCGTCAAACTGTAGCCCAAAGCTATATGTAATGGGCTAATTTGGTAGAAGATGGTATAAATCTGGAAATGCATAAATAAAATTTTTACAAACTATAAACATAAGGATAATAATATTATAACAGAAGAGAAATAACGGTGAATAGATTGATACAAGAGCCACTGGTCAAAAGTATACGAGTATTATATAAGTCAAATATACATAAGTCTAAAAAATAGAACAAAATATGGAGAAATGGTCAACTTTGGCTCCAAGACCTCACCCTATTGTTGAACTCTAATAGTACAATCATGGCGTCAATGGTGGCTACTCTTCAAACCCCTCACCCTCAATAGAAAGAGTCAAAATAGGATATATCATGTTCTATGTTTAGGACTAAGAATCGTTTGATAAAGTGTATAAGATAGTATTCAATAGGGTGTATTAGTAATGTTGAGATTAGTAATATTGGAATTAGTGATGTTGGAACTATGTTTTATGCAGTTTTTGATTTGGTGTATTGTAAACAATATATATTGTTGTATTTCTAAAATGATATTGTTTGTTTACAAAAATACCCTCGATATTTTATAGTTTTGTGTATTTCTTTGCAAAGATTTGTTTTTGTTTTATGAAAATGAGAAAAAAATCCAATAATATGACTGTTGACGCCTAATTTTTGCCCTTGACGACTAAGTTAATTCTTCGATCTTAAATAAAATTACAACATTTATTTTATCCGGATAAAAACCTTCCAAAGTATTTATCTAGGTGATTTTTCATTTTAAGTGATGATTATATACTTTTATATTTGCATATACGAAATCATATAATTTTATTACTTAAATAATTACTTTACGAAAAATTGAATTTTAAACCAAGGGTTATCTTAAAATTTGATTCAAATGGTTAAAATCTTGATCTAAATATAATTTGTTCTAAAAAATAATTTATTTAGAAAAATATATGTTTGATTTTATGAAATTAAAAAACTGGGGGTTAAATCAGTTGTTAATCTGTTTCAAACATTTTTTCAAGTTAGCCAAATGATTAAATTGGACCTTAATTTAGATTGATTTGGCCACAATTATCATGTAATTGATCAATTGATTTTCAATTAGGCTAAAAATTAAATTTAATTGATTAAATTCTAACAATTAGGCTAATTTAATTCAAATAGCCTAAATTCCTAAATCCTTATTTCCTAATTTAGCCCCGATTTGTCCAATTACCCAACCCCAGCCTGACCCGCGACCCGGCCCAATGCAACAGACCACCCCAGGCCCAAAATAACCCCCCACAAGACCACATCCACCTTCAACCTCCCCTTTCTTCTCTATACCGTCAAACAATGCAAAACCCATTTTAGCAAACAACAACAAACAACGACGAATAATAATAATTTTGAACTGGCAAGCTTGTACGGCAATTCGAATGGAACTCATCAACACCCAGTACCAACGACAACAACTCGATCAACCCGAATCGATACCAACAAAAATCCGAAGAAGCTGAAATCAACGAACAACTGCAAAACCCGACTTCGATGACCCAAAAACCCAATAACAGAGTGACCCAACCAAAAATTCAAATTCAAAATTTGAATTCATACTAATTAGTATGAATTTTTACAATGCAACTCATCCCCTTTAACCTCTTATCTCAAATTCAAAAATTCCTTAAAAATACTTAAAATGTCCCTTACATCCTTTCTCCTACATTAGTTCATTCAAAGAATTCCATCTCCATTCTTTTTATAAATACTGTCACTGTTTTGGTAGAATTTCCAAGTCTTAGAGATGAAAATCTTTGAGCAAAAGTCTTGAATATTTTTTTTTATTTTGAGCGAGAAAACTTTCGGTCAATTAAAAATTTGATCGGAATTCTTATAAGACTCTTTTGAGCCTAGAATTCTAATTAGTAGTAAAGTATTCCAGTGGTTATAGATTCCAGTGATAGCTCGAGTCTAATTTTGCTGCTCTAAGAAAGGTAAACTTTTATTTCATTTTCACTCTTCTCCTTTTTGTTGTCTTTTTTGTTTCTTCATAGTAGTTATAATAAGATTTTGATTATTAGCATTGTATGCTGGGATTATGTTCTATAGAAGACTTAGAAGGTTATAGGATTTACAGATAAGTGTTTATTCAAAAAAATTATCTTTACTAGTTTGTTTCATTTTATCGAATAATGCCCGATTTATTGATCATTTCATCATGTGGATTTTTTCTTTGTAAGCCAGTTAATGCCTCATCTGTATGAACTGGAGCTTCATTTGAAAGGTTTTCTTTTTTTGAGATTATGAGGTTACTTTGTTTAATTTGAGTGTAGAAGAAAGCTATAATTATTAACATCTATTGGTATCTTGAAGAAGAAATTGTTGAATGCCTTTTTGTGCAGTTTTGCTCAAATTTAATTTAATTTAGTATAGTCCTATCTTAGTTTATCACCAACTTGTCACTGTGCATCTAATTTTACATCATTATTCAAGATTATATTTTTATTTTCTATAGAATTTACATCTTCATGTTGATCTTGCTTAATTAAACCTATAGCCTCATGTTTAAAACCCTTACCTTGACTTTTTCTTTAATTGGTTATTTTCAACTCAAAGATTTTGTTTGCAACCCTTAGTTCTTCATTTGAGTTTGAATATTATTTTTTACAAGTGTAAGCTTACTGTTTTAACATAGTGCCTCTTGTGGCAGTTTTAGCTTATTGTGTTAGCATGAAAATCACTTTATTAAAGATTTAGATTCACTGTTCTTAACTTAAAGCTCCTTGATCCATGTATCTTTGTGATTTGTCAAAAGAGAAGATGGAAAGGGCCTTAAACGACCCAAAATAGTGTTTATGTATTTTTTTTACTTTATTTTCTCCATATTGTTAAGTAAAATTGTTTAAATAGGTTTGAATGCAGTAAATATGTGATTTCCCTCGAGCTGTTTCGTTTGTGAAATATTCAGTTTTCCCTTTTCTTTGATTTTTTTTTGTTGTTGCTGTCATTTTTTAGAAGCTTATGTAAAAGGTCTAATTTGTTGTTTGTTTAGACGTCCCTCATTAGTTTATCCTTTTTCCAAAAAGACCTTTATTTTATATTTGAAAATGCCAAAGGAGAGTTAGTTTCAACATAAGGATAAAACATATTCGCTTCTGTTCGAAAAGTTGAAATTGACTCGCTCCGAGTGTGACTATACTTCTAAGGACGAGTCTTTATTTGGACTAAATAGCTGCCACCCAGATATTTATTTTCTTTTCCTTGTTTTTTGTCGAATCTGGATTCATCTTATCGTTTCATGTCTAAATAATTGTTCCAAGTTAGTTAGGAAGGTGTTGCATGCTTTGCCTTTATGGATTAGCTGAAATGTTAGATCCAATTTTTAAATTGCATATTGCCTTTCTTTGTTGAATTGAAGTGAACATGTCTTTTTATTTTTAATCGACCCTTGATTATTTATTAGGATCCATGTCATGTTTTCTTAGTTAACCACATATTAATTTTCTTTATATGTTCTTTCTTTCTCTGGTTGATCATGTATTAACTACTCTTAACTTTTTTTTCTTCTTTCTTTCTTTTCTCAGTTTTGGTTGATCATGTGAAAACTTTCTTTACTTTTTTCACCTTTTCTCCTTTTTGTTGATCAAGCATTAATGTTCTTTATCTTTTCTTTCTTACCAAACTAAACTACATTCAAAATAATAAATTCACATTTAAAGTACCTAAACTTCAACATTTTCAAGTCACTAAGTGACCTCTCAAGTCATCAAACTAAACTATATTTAAAACAAAAATTCACATTTCAAGTACCTACACTTAATCAATTTCAAGTCAATAAGCCACCTCCCAAGTCACCAAACTAAACTACATTCAAAATGATAAATTCACATTTCAAGTACCTACACTTAATCAATTTCAAGTGACTAAGTCACCTCACAAGTTATCAAACTAAACTACATTCAAAATAAAAATTCACATTTCAAGTTCCTACACTTAACCAATTTCAAGTCACTAAGTCACCAAACTAAACTACATTCAAAAGAAAAAAATTCACCTTTCAAGTGTCTATACTTAATGAATTTCAAGTGACTAAGTCACCTCACAAGTTACCAAACTAAAATACATTTAAAATAAAAATTTACCTTTCAAGTACCTACACCTAATCAATTTTACATTACTAAGTCACCTCGTAAGTTACCAAATTAAACTACATTCAAAATAAAAATTCACATTTCTAGTACCTACACTTAATCAATTTCAAGTCACTAAGTTACCTCCTAATTCACCAAACTAAACTACATTCAAAATAAAAATTCACCTTTCAAATAACTGCACTCAATCAATTTCAAGTCACTAAGTCACCTCGCAAAATTCAAAATAAAAGTTTTCTTTCAAGTAACTACACTTAATCACTTTCAAGTTACATATTCATTTACAGTATAAGTCAAACAATTGAATAGGTGTAATAAAGAAAATAAGTAGAGGCATCGCATGTCACTCTCACACCATATAATCATCACAAAATTCCTATGGCTTTCAAAGCCTTCTACAGCAAACAATCCCAAACTAAACTACATTTAAAGACTTTATTATAAGAAACTAGAGAGAGATTATCTTACCTTTTCGTGGCCTAAATTAAAGAGAAAGAGATAAGAGATCACAAAAAAATAGCAAAACAATCCTTTTCTGAATACGAATTCTGTCAAAAAAAGAAAAAGATTTGTTATTTCTCTTTCAACAAGGGATATTCCATCAATCCATTCAAGTGGTAAAATTATTTAAATGCTAACATTATCTTACAGGATCAAGCTTTTGTTCAGTTGATAGACAAAATTGGCTAATAAGATTATGGGCTACTGCTTAGTTTCACAATCATATTCAATCTTATTAAGATTCAAGAAACAATAATAGTTCTTTAGGCGATTAGACCTAAGATTTTGTTGTTTGTTACATGTCTTGTTGCTTTATAGTCTTGCTATTTTGCAATCTGATACTTTAATCAATCAATTATTTGTAAATATTAATTTTCAAATCAACTACAACTAATATTTTAGTGGAGAAATATATCCTTTTTTTCTCCTTTTTGTATCATTTCCTAAATCGGGATCTGATTTTAACACACACCCAAATTCAAACTACACACAAACACAAGCACAAAAAATATACAAGCAAAAGGGTTCATCAAGATCCAATTTTTACCCACACCTAATTCATAAAAACACATAAAGAGCCATAAAAATTATATAAACTAACAAATAATTTGGCAAAATTATATTCTTTTTGTACTTCAAAGTTGCAATAATAAGTCAAGAAATGTGGGAAAATATTGCAATAATAAGTAAAGCTGAAGGTTTATAAAGGAAAAAGAAAAGAATCAAGGGGGAAAAGAAATTTACTAGAAGAACAAACATCTCCGTCGTAGTGCGTATGTTGTCATCGTCATCGCCGAAGTCGAAGCAGTTGCCGTGTGTGTGTGTTGTTGAGTGTGTGTGTTTTGGTCGCGATTTAGGGCTGTGTGAGTATTTTGATGTGTTGCTGGTTTGGTCGGGTTAAATTTAATAATTTTTTAATCATTATAGAAACCGACCACATGTGGTCGGATTTCTAGAAATCTTTTTAAAAACCAACCACATGTGATTGGTTTTTATAAAATTATTGACAAAATAAAATACAAATGTTGGATTTAGTTTTAAAAAAGTTACTATCGAAAAACGATCAGATGTGGTCAATTTTTTTTTTAAAAAGTAGTATATTTTATAACGAGTTATTTTAGCATCACATTAACATGAGTAGTATATTTCCTAAATCATATAATAATATCAATGAATTTTATAAATTACGATAAATTTATGGTTAGTTAGCTTTTAAATACGATATTGTATATATATACCTCGTAATACAATGTGATAATCAGATAAATTATCGATTAATTATCTTACGTTAGTACAACTTCAACAATATACGTGTGTCTACATTGACATAAAATAGTATATCTATTTCCTCAATAGTATGATATCAACGTATTATTTAAAATATTTTGATATATAGATTTAGTTATCTAGCTTTTGATTACTGCATACATCACTACACGAGATATACGTTTATATGAATATATTCAATTGGCTATCATCTTTCAAATACGTATTATATACATCACATACATGATTTTACTACCTCATGATAATATATAACATATTTTACATATACACAGATAAATTATCGCTTAGTTTATCTTATATCATTAATATACCGTCACTGTATAATATGTATATAATATATATATATACCTATACATACACAAACATATACACACTATCGACTATATCAAGTTCTAAATATGTACTATATACATCACATACGTACACTAGTATATTATCCAATAATATAATGTGATACATTTCATATACATACTCTGCTGAGTTATCGATTAATTTGATTATCTTGGTATTCAATAATATGTTTGGATAGATTCTACTAGTTTTTACTTCAACGTACAATATATTATTACTTCTATCCTTTCAAATCATGGTATTCAATAATATGTTTGGATAGATTCTACTAGTTTTTGACTACATCGTTCATCGATCGATCACTACATCATATATATATATATATACACACACACATCACATATAGAACACATTCATTATATTCTGATGAATTATTGGTTATATATGTACGTTACATTATTATAACTACAATAGTAGCATAATCTCATTATCTCAATGGTATGATATATATACACATATTTATTATATAAAGATTATGCATGTTTAACGTCATTTAACGTATATACAAAGAAAAATATTTATTTTATTTATTGAAACAAAAGTAAAAGATAAATATTATGTTTAACGTAATTTATTTATTTATTTGATATATTTTTTAGTATAAAATATACATAAATTTTAAAAATATGTATCTTAAAAATAAAACCGACCACACATGGTCGGTTTTTAAAAATTATTTTTTTTAACATTTTTTAATTCCAAAACCGACCACATGTGGTCGGTTTTATAAAATATTTTAAATTTAATTTTTAAAATAAAACCAACCACAAGTGGTCGCTTTTTAAAGTTACTTTTTCATTATATTTTTTTAATTAAACTGACCACAAGTTATCAATTTTTTGAATTTTATTTTTAATTAAAAACCGACCACTTGTGGTCTCTTTTATAAAATATTTTAAATTTAATTTTAAAATAATACCGACCACAAGTGGTCGGTTTTTAAGTAAATATAATTTTTAAATAAAACTGACCACAAGTGGTGGGTTTTTAAAAATTATTTTATTTTTAGTTTAATTTTAATTCTAAAACCGACCACAAGTGATCCTTTTTTTTTTACAAAAATAAATAATAATTAATATAAAAATTATTGAAATTATTATTTTGGAATTTTAAAATTTGCGACCACATGCTGTGGTCGGTTTTTTATGGTCGGAAAACCTGCTCTTTTTTAGTTGTGTTTGAAAATGATTGGCATTTTATGATGAAGGAGGAAGAGAACGTATTATGTGGATCTTTTATCATGTGAAATTTTAAACTTTAAAGGAGAGAGTTAGGATTTTATTTGCTCTTTCGTTCTTTATAAGGTTACCAATAGACTCTGAAGCTTTTACTGATTAATGATCAGTTACGTGAAAAATTATAAACTTCTACTTTTTGGAAATCAATAGCCCTTGAATTTTTGAAATATGAACATATTTGGAAACGAAAGTTATTTCATCTTCTTTCTTTAATTTGTGTACATTTTATTAACTACTTTTGTGGTCAGATGTATGTATTCCAACTAAATATGCATATCCAAATTATACCACATACATTATAGAATAAACTACCCAAAAAGCTTTCAACGTGGAGTGAGTAGAATTTTAATGCTGAAGAAAAGCTAACGTAAAAATAATCGAGGAATAAATAAAGGAGAAAACTCACCTCCTCCACCCACTGAATTCATTGGATTGAGTGTCTTAAGCATTAAACAACTATTACTTCATATATACTGCATTATGTACTATTTAAACAATAATAATATTTTTATTTTAGTGAGTGTAGGGGTAAAATAGTAATTTAATTTTTTATTTTTGAGCTTCCCACTTTTAATATAATATAATAATGTTATTCTATTGAGTCATGTATTGTTGACTTGGTTATGGTATTGAGTCATGTATTGTTGACTTGGTTATGGTATTGAGTCATGTATTAATATAGACTTTGTTTTGTTAAGTCATGTATTGTTGATCGACTTGGTTTGGTTGGGGTCAAATATATATTGTTGACTTGTATGTTTTTTGGTGTTTATAATTAGACTTGACGTGTTACTCTAGTTTAATTTATAATGACGTGTGAATAAGGCTCTTGAATATGGTTAGGTGTTACGAACTGCGGAAAAGCCACCTAGCGTGTGTGCAGTCTTAGGATAGTAAATGTGGGTCCCTAGCTCAGTTAACATGATATCTTTCAATATAGTTGGAATCACCTCCCGTATACCAAAGGGGTCGAACACAATCTACATTAACAGACTCATTACCTGACAATGTTACTGCTAGTGATTTACAACATCTCTTGAGTATTTGGCACATATAGCCATAATTGGTGCATGTTTTCTCTCTTTTTTTTTCTCCTTCTGTCACACTCATTTACTTATTTTGCTTATGAAAATATTTAGCAAGAAGAAAGTAGGGGGTTGCTCGACAGATTTCTTAGATTCTTCACGAACTAGAGAAGATGTCCAAGTTTCTCACTTGTTCTTTGCAAATGGAGAGGAATGGATGAAATCAAAGCTCACCTTTAGTGTTTTTAATGAATAGAATGTGGCACCAAGACTTAGAGGTACGTTTTATTGCGTTGTTGTTAAGCCAACTATGTTGTATGGATGGAAGGTTGGATGTCAAGAACTCACATATTTAGAAGATGATTGTAGCAAAAATAAGGATGTTGGGATGAATGTGATCATTAGGTGATATACTATTAAGAATGAAGATATTCGGGACAAGATGGTTGTGGCCTTCATGGTGGACAAGATGAAGAAAGCAAGGTTGATATGATTCTGGCAGGTGAAGAGAAGATGCACATATGCCCTACTAACAAAATTACGGCTAAAGATTAATAGGTATATGTAGGCGTCTAGTTTCCATATTAGAATATTATTACTACTCTACTATAACCTTAATTTTCGATTATATTATTACATGTTATATCTTTTGCTTTAATTTTCAACAAGACTATTTTACTATTGTATTTCTATTTCAAACATGCTTTGAATGAAGTTAAGAGGTCGAAAAGGTACTTAGAACAAGACTTGCACTATGGGTTATAAGTTTAGGGCTAGGGCCCTTGCTGTCGCTCAGCGACGTGCTGGAGCTATATTATTTGATCCTCCTATTATTCCAAAGGTACCTTCAGCACAAGGTTTCATCACTACACCTCTGTTACAAGATGCTTTGATCCATTTCTGAGGATTGTTGGAGATATTTTTGGAGATATTGGAATGCGACTTTGCGCAATATTTTTAGGAGAAATCATAAATTGTTCTAGGGTAAGCCTTCTAAGCTTTGAATTAAATACATTAGATGAATTTTTCCATGAGTTTGGGCATTAATCCGTGAAGTGTAAAATGGGTAAATTTTGCCAATATTCTAGAAAGAGTAATTTAAGTAATAAAGGAGTTAGTTTGATGTCTAATTGAGAAAATGATAATCAATTTGGAATACATCATGCTATTATTAGTGATGGGGGTTCTCACTTTTGTAGCCTCTTATTTTCTCTTTGCTAGCCAAGTATGGAGTATGGAGTAAAATATAAGAACTCGGAACCAAAATAAGCCATAAAATATAAAAAGTGACCAAAATAGGCCACTTATTTAAAAAGTTACCAAAATAGGTTAAATGTAATAAATTATTACGTTTTCCACTTTTACCTTAATGATCAACGTATTTTGTAAAACGTCATAACAAATTACGTTTTACAAACAGTGTTTGTAAAACGTAATAAGTGTTTGTAAAACATAATAAGTTATTACGTTTTCCACAAAAAAAAATAGTGTATAGTCACATCTTCTTTATATCAAATCATGAAAAACATAATAATTTATTACGTTTTACAAACGATGTTTGTAAAATATAATAATTTATTACAAACTACAAACAGTGTTTGTCCTACCCACATCACATCACATTTACTTTTTCTATTTTTAAATTTAATCCACCCTACCCCACACACATAAATTTAACCCCCCAAACACATAGGTATCATTCTATAGGCATCATACCTGATCGGATTTATTTGTTCAGGTTCGAGCATGAATTGAAGTTGCGGTCCTGAATTTTCTTAAAGCACTAAATTCAAATTCTCCCTCAATTTTCGATCTATCACTGGTTAGAAATTTTACTACTGCGCTTTTTTGTTAGCCGAATCAATGTGTTAGTATAACTTGAAAATTTAGCCTAATGTATGCTTGTTATAAAATCAAAAATGGTTGATTAATCCACTGTGTATGAACTTTTAGTCGTTCAAAGTGTATTTTTCTGTCGGATTAAGAGAAAATCGAAGAAAGATACCAAACTTGGGAACAAAAGTTAGCAATTTTGAGGAATTTATACAATGAATGTCTATGTTGCCTTAAACTACAAACTAGTTATCAGTATTGGGACGAAATAAGCCTGGACATACACGGATATAGATATTTATTATAGTTGTAGTTGATAATTTATGGTATGTATGACACAGATCAGTAGAAACTCGAGCAATAGCTGGTGATGTGGGGTTGGGGCGTTAAATTTACGTGGATGAGTGGGGTGGATTAAATTTTAAAATAGAAAAAGTAAATGTGATGTGATGTGGGTAGGACAAACACTGTTTATAGTTTGTAATAAATTATTATGTTTTACAAACACTATTTGTAAAACGTAATAAATTATTACGTTTTTCATGATTTGACATAAAGAAGATGTGACGTGACTACACACTATATTTTTTTATGGAAAACGTAATAATTTATAACGTTTTACAAACACTGTTTGTAAAACGTAATAAATTATTACGTTTTACAAAACGCATTGACCGTTAGTTGACCGTTATGGTAAAAGTGAAAAACGTAATAATTTATTACATTTAGCCTATTTTGGTAACTTTTTAAATAGGTGGCCTATTTTGGTCACTTTTTTATATTTTGTGGCTTATTTTGGTTCTGAGTTCAAAATATAAGGTAGCCTAACCATACCACCCTTAAGCAAATGGGCAAATAAAGTTATCTAATCGAAAAAGTAAAGAAATTTTGGCCAAGACCATAAATGTTAATCAAGTGACTAGGGATCGGAAAAATGATGAGGACTTGCTAGCATATATGACTGCTTTCGAAAATCCAATTGGCATATTTCCATATCATCTGGTATTTGGAAAGGGTTGCCATTTACCAATTGAATTGGAATACATAGTGTAGTGCACCTTGCCTCAATTGTGTTTGGGAACAATGAAAAAATAATAATAACAATATTATTTAACTATTTACAAAATATATATTAATAATATTAGCAATACAATAATATAACAGTGTATAATATTATTACTACTTTAGTGATAACGTTATAAATAATATGGAAACTATAACAATAATCTAACTACTTTTTAACAAGTTAATATATTAATTATACTTGAGTAGTGCTAGGCACTGTCCTAAGAAACTATTTCAGCAGTGTGAAATATTTTTCCAGGATTAAACAAGCACTTTCCTGATCAATTAGAGGATCTTCTGAGTTAAATAAGTCTTCCCTAATTAACCAGAGAATACAAAAATCAAAAAAATTATTAATACAAATATCAACAAGTTAAATCATAGGTTTAAATAATAATCAAATTAACGAAGCAAGATTCTAAGAAGAAAAAGAAAACTAAAGAGGAAATTTAGAATGTTAAGGATTACTGTAAGGATTGAAGGAGTATTTATAGGTAAAACTTAGCTTCTCAAGTACACCTCTTGATGGCTTCCAAAGTAAGCCTTCTCAAGAATATCTCTTGATGACTTCCAAAGTAAGTCTTCTTAAATATATCTCTTGATGGCTTTTAGAGTAAGCCTTCTCAAGTCCATCTCTTGATGGCTTCTAAAATACATTTAAAGACATGAATTTTTCAATACATTTCAAATGTAAATTATTTTGAAATAACTAAATAATTTTCCTACAATCACTACATTATTTCAAAATAATTTATAGAAAAAGAATTTTAACTTGTTGGATTTGTATTGACAAAATACAGTAGGTTTGGTGTCTTTTGGACTATGAACCAATCTTAGACCTATAAAATTTAAGTTTCAGAATTATCGGTGAAATACTATATTTCTATGAAACGAATAGTTCTTGTTGTAAGCTAGAGATTTATCAATCACATTTTGATCGTACTTTTGTTGTTCAACGCGGTTTTGCACCAATAGGCCATGCGCATGCCTGGTATTCATGAGAGCTCTAGAGATCAAGGCCAAAAGTCTCATAGGAACTACCTCATTCCACTTTTCATATAGGTGAATTCATCAAGTGTACACTTCTTTAAATACACCATCCATAAGGATCATGAATTCATTAAGAGTTTGTAACTCATCCCTCAATTTTAGTAGAGTTCAAGTACTCTCAGTTAGTATGTAGAGTCAATATCGACTTGTTATTACCCATATGAAGCTACTTCATGAGATATCCAACCTCATAGGTTGGGTTACCATCTCTATTTACAATCATATAGGCCTTAACCCCATCTCTTTTGAGGTTTGAAGAATTAATTTTGTTCCCATAAGTTTAGTTAGTGAATCTGCCGAATTCAATTCCGATTTCACATAATCAATGGAAATTATTCCATCTCTCAGCAGCTGCTTAACAATATCATGCCTCAACTTCATATGTCTACTCTTACAACTGTAAGATTTATTCTTTGCAATAGCAATTACGTCTTGACAATCACAGTGTATATATACAAGAGGCATCAGATCATCCTTTTTCAAAGGGATATTAGACAACATATCATCCTTTTTCAAAGAGATATTAGGCAGCAGATCAACCTTTTTCAAAGGGATATTAGGCAACATATCATCCTTTTCAAAGGGATATTAGGCAACAGATCATCCCTTTTCAAAGGATATTTGTTAAGAAATTTCTTAGTCATTCTGCCTCAGTACCAGCTAACTCCAGAGCCACAAACTCTGATTCCATAGTTGATCTACCATTGATCGTCTGCTTAGCTATTCTCCATGATACTACACCACCACCAAAGGTGAACACATAACCACTAGTGGATTTTGTCTTATCTAAATTAGAGTCTAATTTGCATCACAATACCCTTCTAAAGTTGAAGGAAATCCACTATACGAGATACCAAAATTTATGGTACCTCTTAAATATTTCATCAGTTGCATTAATGTAGACCAATGCTCATTATTTGGCTTATGAGTATATTTACTCAGTCTACACAAGGCTAGGCTATATCAGGCCTAGTAAAATTCATTTAATGCGTCAAACTTCCAATGATCTATGCATACTTAGACTGATCAACTGGGTCACCATTATTCCTTTTTAATTTAGAATTAACATCATAAGGAGTGGCTACAGGAGTTACCTCCCAATATTCAAATTTCTTATGAAGTCTTTCCACATAATGTTCTTGTGACAACATTATACTATCTTCACTCCTTATAACTTTAATTTCTAATATCATATCCACTTTATCTCTGATCTTTCATATCAAAGTTAGTAGACAAAAATAAATTGGTACGTTCCACAATATTTAAATGTGTACCAAATATAAGCATGTCATTAACATATAAACAAATTATCATATAATCATTGTCTACCACTTTTGTATAAACACATTTACCCACCTCAACAGAAGAAAATCCATATTTTATTAAGACTTGATCAAATTTCTCATGTCACTGTTTAGGAGCTTGTTTAAGGCCATAAAGAGATTTAATTAATTTACAAACTTTATTTTCTTGTTTAGAAATTACACATCCTTCAGTTTGAACCATATAAATTTCTTCTTCTAAATTGCCATTTAAGAAAGCTGTTTTTACATCCATTTGATGGATAAAAAGCTTATGAATTAATGCTAAAACAATTAATATTAGAATAGAAACAATTCTTGTTACTGGTGCAAATGTATCAAAATAATCAATATTTTTCTTTTGATAAAATCCTATAGCTACTAACCGAGCTTTATATTTATCTAAAGATCCATCCGAATTAAGTTTTTTTTTTAAACTCCATTTACAACCAATCTGTTTTGCACCAAGAGGTAAATCAGTTAAAACCCATGTATTATTTTTTCATAATTCAATCAAGTTCAAGTTTTATTACTTCTTTCTAAAATTTAGCATCAGAAGAAGATATAGCTTAAAAATAATTTGATGGTTCATTATCAACAAGAAAAGTTTGAAAATCATTTCCATAAGAAAGATATTCTTTTCTAGGCCTTTTACTCCTTCTCAGTTCCTCAATATTAGAGGTAGATTCATTTTCTCTTTCAACAGGTGTATGAGAGACTTTATCACATAGTGGAAAAATATGTTCAAAGAATTCATCATTCTTTGTCTCAATTATAGTATTAATATCAAATACATCACATTTCAAGATAATAAATCTTTATGCAGCACTATATTCAGTATATCCAACAAGCATGCAATCAACAATTTTAGAACCTATTTTCCTCTTTTTAGGTTCAGGAAGAAGAACTTTAGCAAGGCAACCACACACTTTTAAATATTTCAAATTAGGCTTATAACCTTTCCACAATTCATATGGAGTTTTTCCAGTTCTTTTATTAAGAATTCTATTCTGTAAATGAAATGTAGATAAAATAGCTTCACCCCATAAATTAGGTGCATTAGAGCTAATTAACATAAAATTCATCAATTTTTTTAATATCCTATTTTCCTTTTCAGCTACACTATTAGACTCAGCAGAATAAGGCAGAGTTACTTCATGAATAATATCTTCTTTTTCACAAAAAACATTTAAAGATACATATTTTCCACCTCTATCAGATCTAATTCTCTTTATTTTTCTGCTAAGTTGATTTTCAACTTCAGATTTATAAGATACAAAAGCATCAAATGCATCATTTTTATTTCCAATCAACTATAACTTAGAAAATCTAGAAAAGTCATCAATAAAGGTCACATAACATCTTTTACCACCTGTAGTCATAGTTTGTTTTAAATCACCCAAATTAGTGTGAATCAAAGATAACAATTCAATTTCTCTATTAACTAAAAAACATGACTTTTTAGTAACTTTAGCTTTAGCACATATTTCATATTTATCAAAATTATTTGAGTCTAAACCAGTTATTAAACCAAGTGATTGCATATTATTAATATGTTTAATATTAACATGTCCTAATCTAGCATGCCATAAAGAAATAGACTCAATCAATAAGCAGAAGCGGATGCATTAATATTGATAATATTAAGTACACAAAGTCCATGATTACAACGTCCATTTCCAATAAGAATATCATTTTTAGTTAATATGACCTCATCATTTTTAAATATAACCTTTATTCCAACTTTTCCTAATAATGCAACAAAAATCAAATTAATTCTAATATTAGGAACATGCAACACATTACTCAATGCCAAGGTTTTACCAGATGAGAGTTTGAGAGAACTTTACCTTTTCCAAGAACTTAAATAGTTCTCGAGGTCCCAAGATAAACAATTTCTTCTTCTTTCTCAACTTTGGTGTATGATATAAAATTATTTTTATTTACACAAATGTGCCTAGTAGCATCAGAGTCTACCACCCAATTTCTCACATTGGTCTCAATATTCATTTCTAAAATAACTGCAATAATTATTTTATCCGTTTCAGTCAAAGTTATTTTTGACTTAGTGGGATTGTCATTTCTTTCACATATTCTCTTGCATTGAGATACATTTTATATGAAGATTTTATTGTTATCATTAGGCATGTAAAAAGTTTATTTTCATACCTGTATTCTGTAGTACTATAATCTTCTGACAAACTGACTGTAATGGCAGTCAGAGCAACACCAACTTCAGTATTATAAACAGTCTTAGGACCAATATCATATGCCATAGTTTCATAGATTGTTGGGGAACAATGAAAAAATAATACTAACAATATTATTTAACAGTTAATAAAATATTATATTAATAATATTAGCAATACAATAGCATAAGTGTATAATATTATTACTACTTCAGTGATAATACTATAATTAATATGAAAACTATAACAGTAATCTAACTGCTTTTTAAAAAGTTAATATATTAATTATACTTGAGTCATGCTAGTCACTGTCCTAAGAAACTATTTCAGCAGTGTAAAATATTTCTCCAGGATTAAACAAGCACTTCCCTGATCAATTAGAGGATATTCTGAGTTAAATAAGTCTTCCCTAAATAACCAAAGGATACAGGAATTAATAAAATTATTAACACAAATATCAATAAGTTAAATCATAGGTTTAAATAATAACCAAAATCACTAAGCAGGATTCTACGAAGAAAGAGAAAACTAAGGAGGAAATTTAGAATATTAAGGATTGTTGTAAGAATTGAAAGAGTATTTATAGGTAAGACTTAGCTTCTCAGGTACACCTCTTGATGGCTTCCAAAGTAAGCCTTCTCAAGTATATCTCTTGATGGCTTCCAAAGTAAGCCTTCTCAAGTCCATCTCTTGATGGCTTCTAAAATACACTTAAAGACATGGATTTTTCAATACACTTCAAATGTAAATTATTTTTAAATAACTAAATAATTTTCCTACAAATGGAACATGAAATGAGAGGATGCATCCATGTCGAGAGTGGAACAATTTCATAAGATTGATGAATTCTGTTTGAGAGGTTCTGAGAGATCCACAACTACAACCTTTCTTTGAAGCCCCTATAATGAAGAAGCGGATAAGACAATGGAATGACACCAAAATCATAAGAAAGAGTTCAAAAGTGGTTATGACGTTCTATAGTTTAATTCAAGCCATAAGCTATTTTTAGGAAAGCTCAAGTCAGGGTGGTCGAGATCATTTAAGGTGGTGCAAACCTTCTCAAGTGGATCTATTAAATTAAAAGGTGAAAAAGAGCTTCGGTTCAAAGTGAAAGATCAGCGGGTTAAGCATTACTTTGGAGTATATTAGAGGTGGACTTCATCAAGGTTTTCTACCTTGATGGAGCTTGAATACTCGGACATATATCGTGCCACGATGTTAATAATACACTTCTTGGGAGGCAATCCAAATGTTATTTTTTATTAGTTTGAATGATATTTTTTGTATTGATTAGGTGTATGATGGAGTTGGAATGTGGAAAATATGTCACAAAAAAGTTAGAGGAAGGACATGTTTAATACCTTGCACTAAGATCCATCGAAGGTATTTTGGTGAGTCGCCAAAGACTTCGGCGCACAAATAAAGTCCTTCGCAAAAATAAGTATACAAAGTCATGTAAATGGTTGATGCGTCTCATCTCACTTACTTTAAATCTATCACTGCATACCATTATTATCTCCATACTTCATTGACAAAATATTAGTGAGTCTGCATTGTTATCTATTTTCATAAGAAGGCAGATCTGGGTTCTTTTACTAATCCATGCATAATTGGTGAAGTAACCTTCCCAAAGGCCTTACGTGATCTTAGTGCTAGCATAAATTTGATATAGTTAGATATCTATTGATAGTTGGTCTTAGGAGCTCCCAAACCTACAATAATGTAGTTATTGATAGTTTATAGTTTGGTCAAAAGTCTAATAAGGATACTATATGACGTGTTGGTGAAAGTTGAGAACTTTATGTTTCTAGCGTACTTTGTAATCCTTGATTAAAAGTGGATTTCAAAGTACCCATAATCTTGAGTAGATGATTCGTAGCTATCAAAAGGATACCAGTCGACATGGATAGCAATAATTTAAAATTAAGGTTGAACAATGAAGAGGTGAAGTTCAATATATGTCTATTGATAAAGAAACTGAGAGATATGAGCGTTGTATCAGTCATTGATGTTGTTGAAAAATTTGATTTTGAGGTGCCTTTTAAAGAAAGGTTTTCCCTAGAAACCTTTTACTATTGTGGTGATAAATTTCGATGGTGAATACATCAAAGTTATAATGAAATGGGTAATGCCTTGGTAGGAATAAGTTCGTATTCTTATGCCTCAAAGAGGTTGGATCTGGATTTGAAAAGTAGACCAACTTCTCCAGCAAAGCCATTAATAGAAGAGTTGCCTCTTTTGGAACTTAGAAAGTTGCCTGGCCATTTTCGATATTTATTTTAGGGTGATCACAATATATTGCCTGTGATTATAGCAAGTGATATAGTGGAATGGCAAGTAAAAGCACTTGTTTCTATGCTTTGGTGGTACAAAAGGTCAATTTATTAGATGATTATGGATATTACTAAAATTTCACTGTGAATTTGTACACAAGATTCAATTGGAGGAAGAGTGCACTTCTACCATTAAAAACCAACAAAGACTTAACATACCAATGCAAGAAGAGGCAAAGAAAGGAATAATCAAGTGGATTAATGTGGGTGTTGTTTACCTAATATCGAACAGCAAGTGGGTAAGTCCTAAGCACTATGCCCTATAGAAGGGAGGCATGACAGTGGCTGCCAATGAGAAAAAATGAATTTATTACAATAAGGCCAGTCACTGGTTGGCAAGTTTGCATGGACTATAAGAAGCTCAGTTGGTGAACTCTTCGGGACCACTTCCTTGTGCCATTTATAGACCAAATACTTGACAGATTTGTAGGAAGAGGTTGGCACTGCTTATTGTATGGTTATTTAGGTTATAACCAAATTCTATTGCGCCTGAAGATTAAGAGAAAACTAATTTTATATGCGTATGCAGGACATTCTCATTCAAGCATATGCCTTTCGACCTATGTAATGCTCCCATGACATTCCAAAGGTGTATGATATCTATTTTTGTAATGTGGTGGAAGACACTTTAGAGTTATTTATGGATGAGTTTTCAGTCATTGGTGAAGCTTTTGAAGACTGCTCGACAAATCTCAGTAATGCCTTGCAAAGATGTGAAGAATTTAATCTTGTGCTTATTTGGAAAAAATGCCATTTTATGGTTAAGGAGGGAATCATTTTGGGGTATAAGATTTAAGTGAGAGGTATTGAAGTGGGTAGAGAAAAGATATAGGTGATCAAAAAACTAACTCTACCAATATTAGTGTAGGCAATTAGAAGTTCCTCGACTATACATGCCTATACTAGAGGTTCATCAAGGATTTCTCCAAAATTGTCAATCTATTGTGCAATTTGTTGAGAAGGAGGATAAGTTTGTGTTTAATGGTGACTATTTGAAGGCATTTTAGTTCCTTAAAGAAAAGTTCATAGCTGCCCTTATTATTGTTTCTCATTGTTGGTCCCAACATTTTGAAGTGATGTATGATATGAGTGCGGACACACTTTGGGGTTGTTCTTGGGTAGAAATGAGAGAAAATCTTTCACACCATTATTTTTACTATCAAGTCATTAAATGTGGCACAAAAAAATTATGCTATTATAGATAGAAGTTACATGTAATTTTCTGCATGTTTGAGAAGTTTTGGATGTACTTACATGGCACTAGAGCTATTATGCAAACTGATCATGATGCCTTGATATATCTCATAGAAAATAAAAATGCCAAACCTCAGTTTATTAGATGGGCATTGCTACTATAGGAGTTTAACTTTAAAGTCAAAGATTGCAAGTGTTGTGAAATATCAGGTAGCAGACCATCTATCTAGATTTACGAATGAAGGAAAGAGATAAGATGAGTTGAAGATTCATGACTCATTTTTGGATAAATAGTTATTTGTTGCCTTACTTGACCTTGTGCCCAGGTATGCTGATTTTGCTAACTACCTTGTCAGCGAGATGATGCTAGAAGAATTGACATTCCATTAGAGAAAAAAATTTCTCCATGATGTAAGCAATTACATGTAGGATGAGCGTTATCTATTTAGACAATGTGTTGACAGCATTATTAGAAGATGTGTGCTAGAAGTAGAGATGTTGAGTATTATACAAGTTTGACACTCCTACCCAGTAGAGGGATATCATGCATGTGATTAACTGGCTGGCCCACCATTCAATAAGATACCCAAGACTTTTTCGAGGTGTGTGATCAATGCTAGTAATATAGGTCTATTACCTAGAATTAGGAAATGCCTATAACACCCTAAAAATTTAGGCTAAGATTAGAACCTTGCTTCAAGTACATGTAGAACCAAACTTTATGTTTTGTTAGTATGGGGAGTGAATTAGATATGTCTTTAGTCCACAAGTAACTCCTAGATCATATACAAGTTGAAACCTCTCTTACCTAGTGATTTCTTGTGAAGAATCTTGCTATAGTCAACTTCAAACAAACATAACCCCTAAATTCTGAAGTATTTTTTCACTAAAGACCCACCAAATGATAGATATTTGAATTATATTTATAGTTCATCTATTTTCTTTTTAATATGATATTAGAGTAAGAAGGTTATAGCCAATTTACTGAAGCATTGTCAATCTGTCAGTGACTGGCCTTCAGAAGATCTGATAGGTCATGGTTAGGCTCCACGATCCATGGGATGGATCATGGACACTACTGAGGGAAATATAAAACAAGTCCCAAATGATGACCCGAGCACGATCTATGGCTAAGACCCACAGGCCATCATGTGAGTCATCAGTACGGACTCCAGCATTTTCAACACAATTTTTAAAAAGTTGTTTGGTCTTTTCCCACTCTTTTAACATCAAAACTATGTTGCTTAAGATATTTCAAGGTTGATTATTAAACTGAATATTGTTGTAAGTCCCTTAGTCCTCATAATTCATTCGACACTTAGCAAATAAAAGAGAAAGAGGTGATAAGTTTATCCAAAGGCAAGAATTAAGGTTTCTCAACTTCAAGCACCAAATCCAAAGGTTTCACTAGGGTTTTCACTCTCAGGTACGTGGTATTTCATCAATGGGTCACCCAATGAGTCTTGAAATACCCTCATTTCTCATTTAATTCATGACTCAAAATTAGGCTTTTCATCACAGACATAATTCTTCTTGTCTGTAGTTCCCCATAATGAGTAAACTATAAATACTTATTTCCGCATGAAATTTAGTACGTTGATAGTATAGTGTTCATGAAACCCTAGTATAGTGATATTTTATGATTTTTGGGCTTGTATTATGTAATTTCATATTCCATTCATACATAGAAGTTTCCATGAATTAGTTGGATTCCTTAAAGATGGCGGGTTATGAACACCCGATGACCTAAGATCCCATGCACTATTAATTAAGCACTCGTTCCTTCAAGCTTACATATTTTAGGATACTTTCGGATAGAGAGTATGTTACTCAGTTTAGTTTTATCCATACTTTCAGTGTTACTTACATGCGAAGTGTTTTTAGATAAAGCATATTCTAAATGGTGCAATCAGATAAATTTACCCTAATAGACTATTATTAGTTTTATGAGTCAAAATTCAGGGCTCGACTACAGCTTTATAATTTCCTTCCAAATCTTAATCCTCATAGGGTTCCTTTATGCATTTATTCCATCCATCCATGTATACTATAGACTTACAAGTCACAGTTTTCAAAAATACATTATTTATATACATATGGGTTTTCAAATCACAACCAGGAGCTTCGGCTCAGAACAGTATGTACATGATATGCATGACATCTAAATATACCAAAAATTCTCTAAAAAGTTTCCCAAAAGTAAGGTTCTCGATTATTATGGTATCCAGAATGCCATCAATGATTGTGGATCAGTTTTCTTAGAAAAACAATGTTCACTAATAGTATGGAAGTCAACTTTGACATCCATGATTATGGAAAGGTTGACATCCATATATGTCATCTCAAGTTGACATCTAGCTATGTCATCTCACCGATCTATCAATTATGTTCAATTGAGAGCAGTACTTAACACTGAGCAGATGAGGGGATGAAGGCTTACCCTTCCTCTAGGTTGAGACCTTTAGTAACAGTCCCTAATCACAAACCTAGTTGTGGCTGGAGTGTGATTATACTAAATAGACAAACCAAAAAAAAATTAAAAATAAAATAAGATAAAATCTTTTTGTAATTTTTTTAAATATAGTCATAAGCTAGAAAACTTGAAAATAATTCAAAATGAAAATCCTATAGCACACTTCACCCTAAAGAAATTTAAAGATTTTCCACCCTACAGTTAAAAATCATACTTTGTCTCTTATGTATAAATCAAAGAATGAAGAATACAAATATTCCCCGAGGCCTTTAGGCCTAGATAGTAGCACATCATCCTTTGATTTCAATCATAGGGATCGGGGAATCCCACACTTATGCTTTCATCATGATCCTTATCTTAGATTTTGGATACTCAAACTTTCAATGCAAATACAAAAACAATAAAAAACAAAGTTGACACTAATAAAAAAGAACAAACTACTGCTAAACATTAGGTTACTTCCCACAAGCACCTGATTTAATGTCGCAAGACGACCTATCAAATTTTTTCTCCACCTTGAGGATATGACTTTCACCCCCAACATCGCATCCATATTTTTTCTTTGATCATAGGGTGGTGGTAAAAAGATAAAGGAATCAAATACTGGAAGGTGCATATTGGACCACTTGGCTTTGGAGTGAGGCGTGTTCTTTTATTTCTTTTCTAGTGCAAATTGAAGAATGTAGAATTCTTGTTCCTCATTTACACAATCCTTCACTAGTTTAAGTGACTCAAAGGACATGAATACGTGATATCATCTAAACATAATATAGAAAAGTAATTTAAATAAAGTTTAATATGTCTATCTTCCAAACTTGTACGTCCAGCATGCTTACTTTTCCACACATTCTCAATATTAGACTCAAGAAACAAATGATAGTTGAATGGTTGAAATTATTTTATATGCTACACAGTATCCACAAAAATTGGCGATTGGACATAATCTGTCTCAATTTATTTATTTAAGTAGGATTTCAAGTTGTGGATATCTATGCTAAATTGATTTATATCTTGCACGAGCTCATCTATCTACCATTTTAGTTGGTTTTCCATTGTTGTGAAACCATACTAGAGACACTCTTGAAATTTTATTTGTTGCTCTAGTTTTATTAGCCACTCTTGGCTTATTATATTTGTTCATAATAGATTTCTTCTAATAGTGTCTCCTATTTCTTATTAGTCAGGGGCTCCTCTTGAGTGTTGGATAAGACTATACTTTTCTGATCAGACAAAGTGTCAGCTCTAGACTGTAGCTCTATGTTTTGTGAAATCATTTTCTCTATGGCCTCCCTCATAGCTTCCAATTATTGTCCCTATAGCTCTAGTATCTGCTTCAACCTATATATGAATTGAACCTTATGTTCTACTTCATTAGCTCTATTAGCCTTGCCAACATCACAAATAATAGACTAATTATAATAGGGGTTCTAGGGAGGAGAAGAAAAGTTGGGGTAGCCCTTCCAATGGCCATACTGACCACAACACAACTGACATATACTCAATTCAAAAGACTGGATTGGTGCACACAACCTTATCTTTTGAATGCCATAACAACTACCATGCACATGTGGTCCTCTACAAAAGCAACAAGAATTATCATCATTCAACCATCAATTATCCCAGGTTAACATATAAAGAAAAGTGATAGAAAAGTAAAACAAATTTTTGTACAAAAATAAACTATATACAACTCAAACAAATAACAAGAAAAAGTCTAATCTAGATAAACAATTAACACTGAGGTCCCCGACAATGGTGCTACATACTTGTACAGTGTCTAATTGTGTACACAAGTGTACGTGGCTATGCAAGTAATAAAGTGGCTCTTTGAGAGTTGGATGTCAAACCCATAAGGACTTGACGATTAATTATTCACTAGACTAAATAAGTTCTTGATTATTTATTGAAGTGAGAGAACCAAGGATACATTATGTTTAAAAGGTAAAACAAACCGCTAAACTATACTAATGGTAATAAACTTGAGGTTGAAATCACATCAAAGAGGGTATCGAGGTGAAGATGTCTTGAATAGTCATGCATAACAATGCAATCACATTAATTAAGTTATTTATTTTAGTTGTTGATTCACAGGGTTAATATTATGATTACGGTCTTTCAAACCTCTAATCATAAATTTAAATTAGCCTCACAATTACATTATTGAGCGGAGATGTGGAATCTAATTCAAACATATTTGTATTTCATCCCATATTTGAGCCAAATAGAGTAAATTAGAGATGTTCCTATCCTAACTACAAATTTAGTCTTTTAACTTATCTGAAAGATAAGAACTCATTCCTTATGTTCCACGTTATAATCTTATATTACTCTTTGAGGCTCATAAAATAAATATAGATATATTCTAAAGGTTGATAGAATAGTCAATACAAGAACATAAGAACAACCAATTGTGATAATCAACTTTAACTAACATAAATTTACGCTAAGAAATCATGTTCATAGACTCAATCATAGAAGGAGGGTATTTAGCCACTCATTGTCATAAAATAAATCACCATTATTGAATTCATAAGTAAAACTACAAGATAACTGAAAGAAAAGGAAGAAATACCCTAACTGTTGCATCCTAGCACACACACAAGTGTACGTGGTCACTAAAGTAGTAAAGTGGACTTTAAAAGCCAAGTATTGATCTCAACGAGACTTGGGCTCAACAATGACCTAATTCTAGTCTTACGATGGATATTAAACTAGTGCAAAAATAACCAGTGACGTTTGAGAAATAAAAACTTTAAGTAACAATAAATAATTCGATAATAGTATTGGAAACAACAATGGGGAGAAACCTAGGGTTAAGACACTACGAATAATTTGACTTAGTAATATAATCTCGTTGGTTTAGTTAATTATCTTGGTTGTTGATTCACGGGGTTGATGACATGATGATGGTCTTCCGAGCCTCTAGTCATCTATCTAAGTTAGCCTCACAACTACATCGTTGAGCGAGAAGGTGAGTACTAAGATAAATGCCTCAAGTTGAAGCCTTAATTAGGGTATGGTGTACCTGAAAGGGCAGTTATTTAATTACAGCTTTCTGGTAGATGTGTGACCACTAAGCCACAGTAGCCCTCGTTCTTTTTTTGGTTTTCAACTATTTATATTATCTTAAATTAATGTTATGCACAACAACACCATACTATAACCTATTCAAGAAACCTGAAAGATGACATGACACAACAAAAAATATTCTTTAAATTTCTAAAATGATACTTTCAATGAACAAAATAAATTACACAGGTGGACAAAATCAAGAACCAGTGGCCCCTGTGTGAGGACCTGCTCATGTAGTTCAGCCACTTACACTACTGTACTGGCACCTGCATCAGCAGGTCACCAGTGAAGTGGCATTTTCATAATTTCAAGTACACATGAATTTAAAATCAAATGGGGTGGGGAGGGGGTGGGGTGGGTAGGAGGGTGGTGGTTTGCTCATTTTCAATATTCTTGTTTTTTCTTAAGCTTTGAAATATTGGAGTAGCTTTCAAGTGAGAAATTGATGGTTGTAACTCAAGATTTATTGAATCTAAAGTTTGATTATTGCAGTATTATGGTTTTAATGGATCAAATTGAAGAAAATTTGGGCCTATCTCTACTTTCTCTCTTTGGTGGCTAATTTATTATCTTAGGGTTATGCTTAAATAGGTTATGATTAGTGCACGATTCTTGTTTATTTATCTTCTTAATTGGCAATTTTATATGGGTTTTGTATCTATTCCATATTTAACTAAGAATTTGGGGTTGCAAGCCCCACTTATAATTGAACCCATATTATCCTTGACAAAGGAAATATGGGTAAGGAATGGGTGTTAAAAAAACTTGAATTATTTTATTTAATAGTATCTCTTAGACGTAACGATGATAATTGAAGATCTAATTTAGTTTTTGAATTGATTTCTTATTTAGTGTCTGATACCTGCATTGAAGCCCAATTAATTTTATTACTCTCTCGTTATATATTTTCATATGTACAGGTGTGAATTCTTGCTCCGTTTTCTTTTTTTTTTCCTACCCTTCAAAGTTATCTTTGACACACCCGGCAAAGCTAAAGTCATGGTCTTAGCATAACAGTCTAGAATAGCATGCCAGGGAGAAGCTAACCTACCCAAACCCAAGATGACATCAAAATCTACCATATCTGGGATAATCAGATCTACCCAAGTCTCACGCCTTGTGAAGGTCACAACACAGGATTGGTACTCCTGATCCACCACTAAAGAGTCTCTTACAGATTTAGACATACAAATTGTCATGAAAAGAGGCTCACAAGTAGAATCAAAACTCAAAGAAAAATATGTAGACATCTAGGAGAAAGTTAACCTTAGATCAAATTACACAAATGCGGATTTGAAACATATAGGAATGATATCTAAGATAACAACATCAAAAGTCTCTGCCAAAGGTCTAGTGGGTATAGCATAGCACTACGCATTTTCTCTACTAGACTAAGAAACCTGGTGACCACCACCATGGGTACCACCACCTCTGTCTCGTGCACCTCTACCATCCTGAGGGTCACCTCTCACTATCGGAGTAGACTTGAAAATATGGCTGAGACAATCCTTGGACACATGGATAACCTCATCACACACATAGAAATAACTACATCCCAACTCAATCTAAAAAGGTATGTCTATGCTACCCTGGGACAACGTTCGACCACCCATAGTCGCTAAACCTGAAAACCTATTACCTTAATCCTGTAAAGTTGCCTGCACTGGTCTGCCGTGGTACCCATAGTAGCCTCTAAAATCTCTACCTTGAGGGGTGTGACCACTGAACTCACGCTGACAGTGGACCCTCTTGGATCCTCTCTAAGTAGATTGAAGAATAGCCTCAGTCATCATATGATCCCCCACACTTTAAAATAATTCCCTTGACACTACCATCTGGGCAGTAGCCACCTGAAATGTAGTATCCAATCCCTTTACAGACATTTAAATCCTTACAAACTCGGTGACTATACAGGCAATAGACAATCTAGATAAGGCATGAAAATGCCCTCATTCAGTCATCAATTATACACCTTTTTAAACTCCATTCTTTAATGGATTAGATATCAAATACCTAACAAAAAGGATCTACTCCAGTGACTTTATGCTACCACAATTTTTTCAAAATTTGATCTGAAATTAGGGTTCTGAGAAATCTAAATTGATCCAAGAGATTGATATAAAATTGCTTTTACAGTATCATTTGGGCAATATTAGTGGAGCATGATGCCTTTTGGTTTTAAGAACGCTTCTTCAGAATTTCAGAATAATGAATGATATTTTTAGTCCTTTTTTAAATTTCATAATAGCCTATATTGATGATGTTTTAGTATTTTTCACTAGTATTGCCCAACATTTCAAACAATTGATAGTTTTCTTTAATGTCATCATAGAAAATGGTTTAGTTTTGAACATCGAAGTAAACTCTAGACTAGAAATTTCCAATCAACTATTCAAGATCCATTTGAACGCCTTTGAACCCAAACAACAATGTCACCAAACTAAAAATGGTATTTCAGAGCTAACAGAACTAACAGAATCCTCCTATGGCCTCTAAATCTCTAAATGTTGACCAAAGTCAACCCTACTAGCTTCATAATCTTCCAAAATAAAATTTTCATATAACACAAAAGTAACCATCTAGTGAACCGTGTCGCCTACTCCCACAGATCACATATACCATAACACAACTACAAAGAGGACAAAATGATTAAAACACATCAAAAATTAAAATTTGATAAGAGGGTTGTTACAATTATGTTTTGAAGATCTAAATTTGATTATCAATACTTTATGTATTTATTTAATGTTAGGAGTAGTATTGAAAGAAAATGATAAACTTCTCTTGATTTCATCAATTAGACAAGTAAATTAAAATAATTACTTTTAGTAAGACGGCCAAGTAAAATGAAATGGAGAAAGTAGTGGGTAAGTTTCAATTTAATTAAGTGTAAGCATGCAAAATTAATAATAACAATGTTGTAAATCAGTAGCGATAATCAAATAAATTACTTAATTTAAAACACATTATCATCAATTCATCGTAATGCACGATAATAAAATTAGCTTATGTCTTTTAGAACTAATTAATGAACTGATTTACATAAATAAATTATGATATAAAAATAATATTTGCAACATGTATCAAGTTGTGTGCTTATCACATAGGACTTAGGGGTAACGTGCTGTTACCTAATTTTTTCATGCAAAAAAGGTGTTAATAGAGCAATTTTAGAATTAAATTGAATGGTCTCGTCGTGATTGCATTGCAATAATCTTTTGAGAACCAGAAAACTTATCTTCTATACTTTATCCTATTTTGCCTTTGTAGCTGTATTTGTTATTTGAATACACTTGCAAGGAAGTGAAGTATGTTCTCCACAAGTCATCAGGAAAACAACCCAACCATAAAACGGACTAACAAACATCAAGAGATATGCAGAGCAAAATCATAGTGCACATACCTGCTTAAATGCACAGGTCGCAGTATCTCCATTTTGCAAACCTTTATAGTGTGGAAGTGTTGGAGAATACCCATCAACGACATCAGTAAGTGGTTTCCATTGAATTGGATCCTGTTTGAAGTTGACAATGGAAAAGATTATCATAGTGTAGAATAGTTGTGATAAAGAACAATTTCAATGGCAATGTAAGAGAAATCCAGATTGTGTTCAACACACCACTACCTCACCACCTTCTCTTGAGTTCGATTTCCCACCCAACGTATTCATTGCAATTGCAATAGCTTCATGAGTTTCCCTTGAAATAGCTCCAAGTGACATGCCACCAGTGCAATACCTCTGCACAATTGCTGAAGAAGGTTCAATCCTTCCAACAGGTATGAGCGAATGATCACTTTTGAATTCAAAAAGATCACGAAGAACCTGCAAAACGTAGATATCTTCAGAAATGATGATTTATTGTGATGCATTTCACCCTTCTTTCATCTTTAGTAGATTAAACGACAGAGAGGAAATGACTAGTAGGTTATGTCATAAGAAATTATTAATGCTTCTTATGCAGCCTACACTGGCTTTGTTGTTGTTGTTGTTTTTGTTGATGCAGCCGCTTTTTCAAGAGTGATACTTGGCTGTGCATAAACAACAGGGGGGAATTACTAGAGGGTTATGTTAGCAATTACTATTAATGCACCTTATACATCCGCGCTTTTAGGGGTGATATTTGGCTGTGGATAAGCATTAGAAGAATGAGGAGATACATATAGTCAGTAGTAGTAAACTACAGGATTAAATTAGATATCCAGATGATAAGAAAATGCAAGGATATCAAATTATAACAAATAGAAACTAGTAAAACAACTCACATTTACAGTTCGATTAGCCAAATGCTGCTGATAAACTTAATATGAACTTTCACTCTTTTGGTGGACAGCTTTACGGAGCAATTTCGACAACTCTAGGTTGTTTTCATGGTATTCACCTTTAATTAAAGAGGAGAGAGTCAAGGATATAAAAATCAATAGGAACAGACAAATAGCCATCAAGACTTCCATCTAGAAACAAACTACCACTACTTTTCATTATCCAAAACAAGATGACTAAAAGAGTATCTTTTGATTCACAAAATATAGCTCGAAATGACATATATTTGTAACATCCCACATTTCGGGCTAGAACGAAAAATCGTCATTTCTATGCGTAGATGATCCAAAACCAATAAATCCTATGAAAATTGGCATGTTAATCAATTATGTAGTGTGGGAACCTATTTGAGCATAAATTGAGATCATAGAGGTCCCCAAACTCAAGGACGAGTTGAAAGCTTTCCTATCGTTCGAGTTTGAGTGAGCGTCGAAACTTGGGTCAGATTCAATCGATCATAAATCCTTGTATATGATGAAATGGGTGGCCTACTATATATTAAATGAAATATCTTCAAATTAGCTTTCCAACAATACCAATTTTGCCAAAATCCGAGATCGGAGCAAAAAGTTATACCCATTTTTCTTCAGCATGTCTGTCTGTCGACAAGTGACGACCTGAGCTGATAAGTTATCACATATGTGATGACCTATCAGCCATGTCGTCAGCCCAAGGCAGTAACTAACAAAAATCAGCCACTGAGTGACGACCTGGTGTGATAAGTTATCACATATGTGACGACCTATCAGCCAAGGTCGTCACCTTTAAAATTCAACATTTCCTAAACAGTTTTGTAGGGGTATTTTGGTCTTTTCCTTAATCCAAAAAACCTTCTCCACAAATATAAATTGAACCCTAAGCATTATAATCCATATATTATCAATTTTACAACATCTCAATACTCTCTACTCTCAAGAACAAGATGGAAACTAGGGTTTCCTCTAAGATCAAGAAATCAAGAAAATCAATCCTTAAGTTCAAGATCTCCAAGAAAAAAAAATCAAGATTCAAGTTTCCTTCCCTTCCATAGATCAAGAATTCATCTTCCTAAGTGAAGATACTCAAGAAACGGATCAAGATTCGGATTTCATCTATCTAGATTCGAGTTCTATCTTTCAGATCTTATAATTTAAGGTATATGGGATTTTTCTAAAAATTCATGGGCAAAGAATCATTCTTTAATTCACGCTAAAGATTTAGAAATCATGATTTTATGAAAAGGGTTGAATTTTACCATTACTAGCATGTTTTAAAAGCTTTAACTAATAGAGGGGAGTGCCACTTTACTCAAAAGTAATACAAAGATCAGAAATTGCATTGACAGAAAAGTTTTATGATCATAAAAAATGCCCATGTGTTTTGAAATGATATTTTTCATGATGATTATGAAAATCTCTCAACTATTTTATTTATATAAAAGCTTTATTTTGGATTACTTTTCGTACTAGTATATCTATATTGACCCCCCTCTCTCCAGGTTCCATGGCACAGTCTAGAGGCCCTGAGAAGCCGTAGATTTCATCAGACAGGAGTGAAGAGTACCAGTTGGTGAGCCTTCTATATTTTAGAAGGCCTAGTTTCTTTTAGACAGTTGTTATTTGATCATGCAGTAGAGATTTTATAGACGGTTTTCAGACGATATTTAGATGATATTGGATTTTATTCCTTATTGTTAAAATAAATTTAGATTATGACCATGTTTCCATTGCAGATTTTACTTCTGCATTTCCTATTTATATATGAATGGTGTATATGAGTACAAGTTAGAAGGACTCTCGGGCCTTCATAGTTTGGGTGTCCATCACGGCCAGGGACCCGATTTGGGTCGTGACAAACTTGATATCAGAGCACGATTCATGGTCCCAAGGTGTCAGTGAAATTTTATTGGTAGAGTCTTATTTATGGGTGTGTAGTGTACCATACTTATAAGTAGGAGGCTACTAGGCGTTTAAGAATGTCCCTCTTTCTTCATGTTCTAGTTCATGCAATATGGCCAGAATATTCCTCTTTCATATTCTAATTTGTGTTATGGTGTCTCTCATGCGAAAGTAAAGCTATCCCAATTCTTTTCTTACTTTGATATGCTAAGATATATCTCATTGTTGAGTTGAATCAAGTGTAGAAGTTTAGAGTTTAAATGGTATGATCCTTTTTGATTGAGCTATATAAGATTTTAAAATTGTGCAACGACTTGAGAAGAGTCCGTTAGTGCTTTAGAGTGTGTTGATTCTAGTGGGATCTTTGATTCTGATGAAATCGTGCTTTTTAGCCTGAGGTATTAAGGATATTCATTCATTTTCAAAAATTTATATTGCAGATGTCATGCTTAAGAGGGAATAGGTGTAGCAAGATGTTAGAACTGTATTTTCACCCGACTAGTAGTATAAGTTAAAGTGTCGGTGTCATGACCTATTGGTAATGATATTAGACCAAGAATGATGTTATGGAGTCACAAAGTTAAGAGTCAGAGTAAGGGTGACTTTTATATAAATAAATATTTTATTTGAATAATCAATGTTTGAGGATGATTTACCCCTTTATAGTGATAGACTAATGTGGTAGCTAGTAGCATGTGTAGATTGTGTGGCAGTCTGTAGGGGAAGTGTTTGACTCTGATTTTTTATTTATACAAAGTAAGATATATATTCTTAGATCATTGATTATTGTGTTTCAAGTTTCTTTCTCTTGTAATCTTGTTATCATCGTGTTGTTGAAACTAAAATTCTAGTGAAGCCGTGTGGGGATATTTCGATTCACTAGCATAGTTTCCTTGTCATTCATCTCATTTTATTGTTCAAAACATAAAAATCAAAGTCTAGTGAAGCCGTGTGAGGCTTATTTCGATTCACTAGCAACTTTTTGTTCATCTTATTGTTCTTGTGTTGGTTGGAACTGGGGATTTAGAGGCGTAATGGCAAGAAAAGTGGTGAGGGTGACTTATTGAATATATGTATAGCAGAATCCTTTTGCATAAGATTGATTTGGTAATGAAGTGATACGTCCTTGTATGTTAGTTTAGTAGAAGGTAGAGAAGGAGTTATTAGTGAAGGTGAATTGTTGTTTGCTTGAAGTATGAAAATGGCTAGATTAGCCAGTACGTTATAATTATAGACTCATGGTTGTTTGTGAAATTGAAGGTAGTCTAAATGTATGATTGGGTAACTAAGAAAGATGTGAGAAAATAGAATAAGTAGAGAAGATCAAATTGGGGTTATAATATAAGATTAAGATTGACCATGTCTATTATGTGACTTTACCCTTTGACCTTAGTTTTCGTTGGTAGTTGTAAACTAGTACCACTTGTGAGAAGGTATGCGGTAGATTTTTGAGGCATTTGGATAGAATATCCCTATTTGATGGACTAGTATATTATGTGGCATTCTTCATTGGTGGTGGATGATTGATGCTAGACTATAGGCTTGAATTTAATGTAGAATGTGGATGTAAGAATAGTGGCTTAAGATTAATGATGAATGTTTTTTTGAGAATTGTGTGTCATGTTAGGTGGTAAATCATGTTTAGCACTAAACATTAAGTTTGAACAGTTGATGTCCATGAAGGTGGATGTGATGATTTCTTAGTTAATGATACTAGTTATATAGAAGTGATCTAATAGGTTTGAACAGTGTATGCAAGAGCTTAAGTTTATTTGATTCATAATGAAGTATGATGTAGTATGTATGATGTAGAAGTATGCCAAGGTGATATGGGGTTGCACTATTTTTCTAAAGCTATTACATTTTGCGTGTGGCTAGTAGTACCGTTGAGTTACTAGGTAGGTAAATACTAGTAGATGGTATATGGTGTTCTAAATAGCCAAGTTAAGGAGTTTTGATCGATAATGTTGAGCCTTTTTATATGATCTTGATTTTCATAGTAGAGAGATGTAAGTTTGAAGTCGCGATATTGGTAGGCTATGTCGAAAGTAGTATGATTCATCAAATGCTTGGTGATATCCATGTTAAGTGTTAGAATCTAAGTTTGAATTTTTGAAAGTTGAACTGACAAAAATAAAAGTTAAAGCGCTAGATAGTGTGCACTCCGACTATGGGGATACTATGAAGACCCGAAGTTAGTAAGTGTGTAAGTTTTATAGGATGACTATTGGGGCTATAGAATGATAGAGTGTATCTCAGAAGGTAATATTGCCAGTGGGTTTTCCACGTTTAGGTGTGGTCATTTGGGTTAAGTTTTATTAATTGCGTGTATTATCGCATTCTAGACCCAAGAGTACAGTGAGTGTAGTTTAATTTAGAGTCTAGTAAGGAATCTCTCGAACTTAAGATGGTGGGTTAAAGCTAAGGGGGAGATGATAGAACAAGTAACCAAGTCATACTCTCAGATTCAAATAGTAATGCCAGTATGATACAGAATATCAGAAAGTGAGGGTGGGACTCAACCCATTCTTATCTCAGTATTTTTCAGCTATCCCAATACCTACTCATGCCTTACATTTCGGTTCCATGATTATAGTTCATGTTCATGCATATGATAGAGAATCATGTACTCTTCTAGTTCGAAAATGAGGAGTTCCAGTTCATTCAGTAGTGGAAATCACATTCCATATGCTATGAACTCCAAATTGAGGTCATGCAGCTCATGACTCATGTACTCACACTGTATAGTGTTCTTAGTTCCTATATCTCATGCTATACTTCTAATGATTGGCAAAAATTCAGCTTATAGCCATGTATGCCCTCAATTCAGATTTACTTTGATAAATTCCTGATGTTGATTTGTTATTCCTCAGGCCTCAGTTAAGTGTCAAGTCTCATATAATATCCTTCTATGTTTCAAGGTTTTATGTTCTAACCTTTTGGTGACTCCTTATGTAATGATAGTGGTGATGAGAGAATATTTCTTGTTGATGAAAGATCATTGTATGCTTGTTTTAGATACGTCCATAAGTGTGAAGTGAAATTTGGGGCTAAGTTTTAGATACATGTGATGGTTAATGGAAAATTTGTGTATGTATGTTCTTGGGATAGCGCGTGGGAGTTGTATTGATGGTGATTTAGGGAATATATGAAGTATGTCTTGATTAATGTTGCCTTGAAGTTCATATGTGGTTATAAAGATAGGATTGAATGACATGTTTGGATGTAAGTGGAGGAACGCAATATACGCTAGTAAATCCATAGTAAGAGTTCGGAGTTAGTCATTGATATGGTAGTGCACATTATGCTTAGAATGTGATAAATAAAATAAATAGAAGGTTGAATCATATGGTTTAGAATAATATCGTGGTGTAGCGTGTTGTATTTTATGATTTAGAGTTAGGCTTGATCACGGTGAAATTATTTAAGCTACTTTAGATATTAGTAGAAAGATTTATCGATGCCCATATGAGAATTGTAAGCTGAATTGAATGAGTATGGTAATTAAGGGGGATAGTATGGTTAAGGGAGTATTCGAGGAGTGTGCTATGCTTGAAAGTAAGAAGTGGCATTGCCTAAGGCCTGGTAATTCTAACTTAGTTTATCAGTTATATGTCTATATTCCGTGCTAAAGAGTAGTGTTACTTTTTTGATTCCTTAGTTGGATGTCTTGTGTAACTTATGCCCAATATTCTTTTCTCCCTAATGCTACTAGGACTTCTTTAGAAAGAGTGTTGAAGAGATACTCCAGTGAAGTATAAGTTTCCAGTATAATTCAGCCAGTATAACCAGCAGTTCAGTTTAACAGTCAGGCAGACAAGTTAATGTGATTTTCCACATTTACACCCATTCCTGCTATCCGAAGTCCCATGTGTATGACCATCCCAAGAGATAATCTAATCCATCCATGTAAATTACGAATTCATTTCAGTCCGAACATCATGTTTCAGATTCAGCGATTTAGTCATGACTCAGTTCATAAGAGTTCAGCCCATAGTATCAAATCTTTCTAAGTATTTTAGCTCAAGAAGTACAGTACCCTGGTATGATATAAGTCATGTATCCTCATGGTTTGTACTTGCATAAGTTATCACTTCTCAATTCAATAAATATGATTGGATCATGAACACTTCAAGGAAATCTTAAACTCTCTACATGAATCAGCTCCTTAAAGAAAGTAAAGTCAAGTGAACTCCGAATTCAGTTTCATGATAAAAGTTTAAATGTTTCAGCTCTACTATATTCTTTCTTAGAAGACATATCACTTCCACATTATTCTATACCTTTAAAACTTTAACATTCCTACCTATTATTCAGGGACGAATGATCCCAAGAGGGAGAGAATGTAACAACCCTTATTTCGGGCTAGAGCGAAAAATCCTCATTTCTATGCGTAGATGATCCAAAAGCCATAACTCCTATGAAAATTTGGCATGTTAATCAATTATGTAGTGTGGGAACCTATTTGAGCATATATTGAGATCATAGAGGTCCCTAAAATCAAGGACAAGTAGAAAGCTTTCCTATCGTTCCTACTATATATCAAATAAAATCTCTTCGAATTATCTTTCTAACGATACAAATTTCTCCAAAATCTGAGATCGGAGCAAAAAGTAATACCCATTTTACTTCAGCATGTCTGTCTGTCGACAAGTGAGGACCTGAACTGATAAGGTATCACATATGTTATGACCTATCAGCCATGTCATCAGCCCAAGGCAGTAATTCACAAAAATCAGCCTCTGAGTGACGATCTGGTGTAATAAGTTATCACATATATGACGTCTCATCAGCCAAGGTCGTCACCTTTAAAATTCAGCATTTCCTAAACGGTTTCGTAGGGGTATTTTGGTCTTTCCCTCACTCCAAAAAACCTTATCCATGAATATAAATTGAAACCTAAGCATTATAATCCATATATTATCAGTTTTACAACATCTCAATCCTCTCTACTCTCAAGAACAAGATGGAAACTAAGGTTTCCTCCAAGTGAAAATACTAAAGAAACGGATCAAGATCCAAATTTCATCTATCTAGATCCGGGTTCCATCTTAGATCTTATAACTTAAGGAACGTGGGGTTTCCCTAAAAATTCATGGGCAAAGAAACATTCTTTAATTCATGCTAAAGATTTAGAAATCATGATTTTACGGAAAGGATTGAATTTTACCATTACTAGCATGTTTTAGAAGCTTTAATTAATATTGTTTGGTCTTTAGGCCTTTTCCCAAATTGATTTGAAATTCTATATATATGTATGAATGTGTTTAAGAATGAATATTCAATTGAGAGCATGAATTATAATGAAATCTTTCTCTTGTTATGATTTTTCTTTACTTATGATATGCTATGGATCATTTTGAATGATTTTGAAAAGCATGATATGAAATGTCTTGATTTATACTATGACTTGAAAATGATTTTTAAATCAAAAGAGAGGGTTATGTATGTTGATAAATGTTGAATATGCATATAATGAAAGAGTGCATGGTTTTGCCAAAAGCACTTGACTACCATATGTTTGAAGAAGTCTTGCATAGTTTTGACTTATGTTTCGAAACATGAAATCGCGTATACTATTTGAATTATTGGTGGTCTGAATTGAGTTTTTGATGAAAGAATCATGCATAACGCATTATGGCTCAGAAATAGGACTTGCAAGTTTGGTGTGACGACACCAATTCAGATTATGCCATGGTAATTCAAAATAGAATAGAATGCATGTTTGAAGTCAGGATTTTTAGATGTTGAAACTAGAATAATACATAATTCAGAACAGGATAAAATTGGGCATAAAGAGATGTTAGGTGGTTCCCCAAAAAGGCACGAGTTCAGACAACTCATTTCCCGAAACCGTGATTTGCCGATCCAGGTATATTATATTACGCTGTCCTAGTGCCATATGACGTATCAGAATCAGAAACTCCAACCCTTACGGCACACTCGGGTTGGGGGCTTCCCCGCCGAGTCAATGGCGGATTTCATACTGCCCATGGAATATCAGAATTGTAGGGGAGTGCCACTTAACTCAGAAGTAATACAAAGATCAGAAATTGCATTGACAGAAAATTTTTATGATTATCAAAAATGCCCATGTGTTTTGAAATGATATCTTTCATGATTATCATGAAAAACTCTCAATGATTTTATTTATGTAAAAGCTTTATTTTGGATTACTTTGCATAGCAGTACATTTGTATTGATCCCCCCTCCCTCTAAGTTCTGAGGTACAATCTAGGGGCCCGGATTAGCAGTAAATTTTATCAGACAGGAGTGAAGAGTACTTATTTGTGAGCCTTCTATATTTCAGAAGGCCTAGTTTCTTTCAGAAAGTTGTTATTTGATCACGTAGTAGAGATTTTGCAGATGATTTTCAAACGATGTTTACCTGATATTGGATTTTATTCCTCATTGTTAAACTAAATTTAGAGTATTACCATGTTTCAATAGCAGATTTTATTTTTGTATTTCCTATTTATATATGAATGGTGTCTATGAGTACAAGTTAGAAGGGCTCTCGGGCCTTCATGGTTCGGGATGTTCATCATGGCCAGGGCCCCGGTTTGGGTCGTAACAATATTTCACTTAGAAAGCAACAGATTACAACACTTGCAACAGGTTAGGTGAGTGCACCATATTGATTTTTTCTTCACCTTTGAGATTTGCTCAAGATGAAAAAGATGGGGACACAAAGGGTACAGGATACAAAATTCTAAGAAAACTGGTTTCTTGGAGGAACTTGGAACTTATAGGATTAGACAATAGGTAGACACGACGCTTTTATTGCTTAAATCATTCTCTCAAAATAGACTCCATAAAATGCACCTAGAGATGGAAGGAAATAGAATCAAAATTGTGCTCATTGAAGTCTGGCAATTCACCAGTTATTCTCTCCTCTCTAGTAAGGCATTGAAAAATGAAGTTGAGAGAAGTTAATTACTACTATCTAAGTTACTTAGTCTCTACTCTCTGCTAAGGTATTGAAAAGTAAAGTTTGAGAGAATTTAATTGCCACTATCTAGGTTACTTCTCTTGTCCCTTCACAACAACAACAACAACAACAGTCCTAGTGTATTCCCATAAAGTGAGGTTTGGGGAGGGTAAAATGTATGCAGTCTATACCGCAACCTTCGAAGAAGTAGAGAGGCTGTTTCTGATAGACCTCCGGCTCAAGAGAGAGAATAGTACACCACTCTTATCTCTTCACACGTTTGTTAAAGTAACTTAGACTTAAATTAAAGAAAAATAAAACACATTTAATAAATTAAAACAACAACATAGAATTGTAATCCTATAGGTAGAGTATGAGTAAGATGTACTCAGACCCCCATTTTTGTGGGGTAGAAATGCTATTTTTGATAGATCATTGTCTCAAAAGAAATGTTTCTGAAGTAGGTTTGAAATAAAAATACAGCAGCCAAAGTGCAAGAGAAAAATCAAGAAAGTCATAGAAGCAAAGAGGAGTCTACTAAATAAAACTACTAATACTGAAAATGGTGAGGAGGCTAGCCCCCTTCCTCAACTATTTAAAGTTCGACAATACTTGGCTACCTACTATCTTTGTATCCTAATCCTTGACCACCATACATTTTTATCTGGGCTAATGTCCTTGGTAAGCTGAAGTTGTGTCAGATCTTCTCTAATTATCTACCCAGTTCTTTTTCTATCCACCTTTACCTCTCCTAACTCTTATTATAGACAAACTCTCATACATCCATACTAATGTATGTTGAGTCATCTTTTAATATTAAATTATCACACTTTTCTATTGAGTTAATGTTAATTTCATACTTAATGTTCATTTGTGTAGGTAAAGGTTGAAAAGGAAAGATGACCAAGTCGTTCAAGTCATCAGGAGGTAAAATATAAAAAAGGAGCCCATTTGCTTTGCATTTGTTTCAGATCTGCTTTCTATCTGTTCTCTATTTTCTTTGGATCTACTCAAGCAGATCAAAAGCAAGGTGTAATGTTTGTAATATTTAGAAAATGTGGAATTGGGGCTTAAAGATGGGGTTTTAGCTCATTTTCATTATGTTTTTTCATTCATCTTTCATATTTTAGCTTTGAGCATTATTGTACTGCTCTTGAGCTAAGAAGAGATTAGAGTGATTCCTAAGCAAAATATTAGCTATTTCATTTAAGATTTGTTGAAATTTAAAGTTTGGATTTCCATTCTCTTTATTTTTCATGGATCCATTTGGTGGAAATTTTTGTATATCTTTACTTTCTATCTATATGAGTAGGTAATTCTTTATTTTTGGGTTATTCTTCAATAGGTTGTGATTAGTCTATGGATGTTGTTTATTTATCTTTCCAATTAGCTATTTGTTATAAATTTTGCATTTATTTCATGTATTAACTAAGAATTGGGGTTTCAAACCCCAATTACCTTTGAACTTGAAAGAGGGGGTATGAGTGAGGAATAATTGTAAACAATAACTTGAATTAGTTAAGTTAATAACATCTCTTTAACATAACGATGTTAATTGAGGTAATAGATTGATGAAACTACAACACATATGAGGTGTTCGAAGGAACCCATTTGTGAAATTTGGTGTTTTATTGAATAAATTTGATAAATTCTCACTTACCCATGTATGAGTTCATACCTAGAATGTTATAACTCCAAGATCCTCTCTAATTGATTACACTCTAATTATTTTTAGCCTCAAATTAGCATTCTAAAAGTGTAGAAATTGTTATAATTTTGAAAATGTTCAGATTATCCCACAAATATTCTTATCTCAAATTTGAATTTAGCAAGTTACTTTTATTTCAAACTTACTCGATTACCAGTCACATTGTTCCTTGTGGATCCGACTTCGACTTTTTTTGGTAAATATATAGACAATGTCTGTTACACCTATTCAAGAGTGTAATCTGAGCATTATAAAAAATAACACCGTTGCCGGAGAACAATTTGACATATTGAGTTAGTTTAAATTTTAGCTTACTTGCTTTGATTCAGACTTGTGAATATCTGTTTGTGATTTTCTTTTGTTTCTTATGTTAGGTAGATTTTTATTTTTGTGTACTTGTCACTATCGCATCATGGAATGAAATAAGTTTGGTGGTTTCAAATCTTATCTTGATGATCTATGTCCATAATGTGGTGGACCTCAGTTTTGGTAAAATTATAAATATACTCCCTGAAAAGAGGTGTGTGCACCATCTTAATCCTTGTGGAGTATGATTATTCTTTATGTAGTGGTTGAGATGGACACTGGAGTGATTATCCAAATTATTGTACCCCTTTCTTTTGTTATGCTAATGAAAGTGCTAGTTCTTCTTTTGAGTTTTGTAGGTATTATGATGTGACAAGGAAAGAACAATGTTTCGGCCACAAAGTTGTTGAAGCAATCCTTCAAACTATCTTGGATTGGGTGACTATAATGGGAAAGGATATACATCTCTTGTATCAATCCATGGTAGCATATAAAAAGGAAATAAGTAGGTGAAGTGTCGATCTTTCAAGTGCCATGAATATACCCAATCCTCAAAATAATGTTGATGAAGAAGAGATTTCAAACCATGTAGTTGAGCAAAAAATATGTGATGACTCAAATGAAAGTTACCAAAATTAAGAAATGGCTCAACGAGAAGAAGAAGAAGTCCCAGACTCTCCAAGGAAGCAAATAAAAGAGATGTAGAAGGACATAATGGAGAAGAACAAAAAATGTGGAAAAGTCTTGGCTAAATGGTGGGACCTAGTCCAATATGGTGATGATGAATTTTTTTTAAATCTTAATTTTTCTTGCATGAAATAATTGAGTCTCAAAATAATGAAAAACTTGACCAGGAAGAAATTGTAAGCCAAGAATGGCTAGCGTATCAAATCCAAAAACTTGAAGTTCATGAGGGTAAACCTGATAGTATGTTACTAATAGTTGATAAATCTATCAAATCACATGTTGAGAGATGTCAAGAGCGAATCAAATCTGAAATGGCCATTCAAAAATTAAAAACAGAATTGAATGCAAGAATTGAAGCATGTGGTGCTCAAAATCAAATGAATATATACATGATTGTGTTAATGAAGTTTTCAGTAAAGATGAGAGTGAGGTTCATGTTGAAGAATTTATGGCTATATTCCAACTAACCAAACCAAAAATAATGAAGGATGCTGAAATTTAAAAAGTGATAATAGAGTTGCAAGAAATAGCCAAGCAAATTCTTCATGAAGGCCCCAGTTCATTTCGAGGTGAGAATTACAAAAAGAATGCTAGTCCAGAAATGGGAAGACGACCTTATTCCTACCACTTTTAAAAATTATGCTTGGGGGATGGAAGTTGAACTATCCAAGAAAATAATGAATTTTGGTGACAAGGAACAAAATCCCTAAATATTGGAGTTTTACATTCCAAAAGGGAGAAATGACATCCCTCACTTAAAGGCCAAGAAGTGAAAAATCTGATGTTTAACTAGTGGTTTATTGATGTTCTCACCAATACCCAATAAGCCTACTCGAAAGTTTGATGTAAAGTTGGGTAAAAGGTTCAAGTATTCAAAATGGCAAGATAGAATTAGCATTGTTGCTAACTTACCTCTGCCCCAAGACCTCAAAGAGATGTTTATCTAAAGTTGGATCAAAGATTCAAATCCTCTAAGTGGAGACATAAATGATGATTAAATAATGTCGTACTGCAACTTTAATTAAGGCATTTCTTGGGAGGAAACTCAAGGATTTTCTTGACGTTTTCTAGTGTTTTTGATACTAATTATAGCTTGTTTTTAGTTTTCATAGGTAAGATTACAAAATTGAGATGCAATAAGGTCGGTTCGGAGGCTTGAAACTAAGCCCCAAACAAAAAATTTTATGTAGCAATTTATTTTCAACCAGCGCTGTACCTGCTTGAGTAGTCTAGGCACATGTCAAGAGTATTAGGCGCACAGATAAGCTATATTTCATGCCAAATAGTTTATGTATTCTGCTTGGACCTGCATTGGACATGGTTAAGCAGTCCAGGAATAGGCCAGGAGCACTTGGAATTAGGTGACCTAGAGCTGGGAGTTGATCACACAGGATGAAAATTGTGTTGGCCTGCATTAGACATACTTAAGCAGTCTAGGCATAGGTCTAGATTGTATGCAATACTAGAGCCGCACAAAACTGGCTAGGCAATCTGTTTTGACCTGCACTTAGACTGTTTCCACTCGACATGCTGAAACAGTCTAAGTGCAGGTCCAACATAAAAGGAATGCATGTTAATTGCGTACTTGCATAAGGCACTACTTTTGGATGGTTTGTCACTGTTTACCTTCACAGAAATTTTCTTTTGTTCATAAGTTCTATGTTCTTCATACTTACTTTAACATTTACACTTCTTCTAATAAGAATTAAGATTCGAGTAAGTACATTAGACAATTATTTAATTTTTGTCCTCTCTTCAATCAAGTGAATGCTATGATCTTTATATTTTCATCTCTGAATGCTCTTGAAAGTAGAAAATAGTGCTTTGCTTCTACGATACTTTTTCTTTAAAGTTGAGTTACATAAGCTTCTTTTGGTAAATTGGAATGGTTGGAGTGATAAATTTTAAATGTATGCCTTTTTTCATGTTTTGTTTGAAATTCTTACTTCCTTAAACTAGTGCCCCACGTGTTAAATGAAATGCCCACTTGAAGTTTGGCTGCTAAATTGAGTATTGGGTGATCTAATTGGGATAGTTTGAGTACTAATGGTGTGTTTGGTGATGGATTGATGAATTAAGCTTTCTCAAATGTGTTTATGTTTTCTTTTTCCAAAGCTTTTGGTTTACGTGTGCACCATGTGTTTATTAAAATGTTGATAAGGGAGGAATGCCTTGAATGCTTGTAATGGTTAATGTGATCTTTCTTGGGGTATAATATGATCATTATTAAACCATGAAGATGAGTAAAAGTGCTCCTTACGGGTAGAAAATATGAGGTTTTTGGTAAAAGTTTGTGAATAAATGTGGCTTCCATAGCTTTAGTCAATACATGTGCTTATCATATCATTCACGGGTGAAGTCCGAGTAATCTAAGAGACATGAATACTTTCCTTTCCCTATACCATTCTTAAGGGTATAGGGTCATTTGTGTTTCTATTGGTTCTATGAATATTTTATGAGCCAAATGGGCGATATGTGAAGAATGTGTGACAATATCAAGTTCAAAGAGTTGAGTGTTATGGGTAAATAAGCCCATGAATTATAATGATAAAGTTACCTTGCATCTGCCTAAATTTTTCTTTTACTCTATTTTCTTTCTCAATAGATAAAACAAAAAAAATTCCAAAAACATTTTTTAAAAATCTTTTTTCCTTTATTTTATTGTTGTTTTCTTCTCATAGGTATATATATATTAAAAAGGTTTCCATGGGATTCTATAAAGGGTCATGCTCTAGATAAGAGCAAGGAGAAAGCTACAACACAAAGGGGAAAGAACTAGTTTCTAAAGTAGTCCAACAAGGCCCAGAGGTGCAAATTACTGGTTGAGCTAGATGGATGGTTGGGGCTACTTCTGGTTCCTGGGATGATGATGAGTTGCCTTTAGTGGTAGACCCAATTTGAGGAGCCCAGTCCAAAAAGGCTCCTAGTAAGTCAATACGACCATCCATTGATATGGACCCACGAGCCTAGTGCGCCACAAGGAGTCTCTATCATTCTCTACTCTTTTTAATTTTTGCATTGGGGAAAATGCAATGAATTTTAGCGAGGGGTGGGGAAACTTTCTCTATACTTGATGGTTTATGAGATTGAATTCATTTGATGGCATTTGTTGAATGGATTATAGATATGTACTCTACTTTTTTTATGTTTATTTACTTTAGCCCTGGTGGGCCTTGCTCTTTACTTTAGCCCTTATGGGTTTTGTTATTTATTATTAACATTAATTTGGGTTGGCCCTTGTTGGGCATATAGATGAATATGTCAAATATTTTCATTTTGGGCTTGTGTCATGCACTTAATATCAATGTGATACCCGATTTGTGCGCATTGCTCTTGTCGCCTTTTGTATATACGTGTCTAATAAAATCCAAGGTTTTCATTGAAACTCGGTTCTTTCCTAAGAAGAAAAATTTTATTTTATCTTACTTCTGATCTTTTTTTTAATTTTATTTTAGTTTATTTGTTGGGCTGAATGATAGTTCACCTAGATAGGTGATAAGGAGACATCCTTAGGTGAAACATCTAGTTATTTGTATTGATTAGGAATAGGCAAAAGTTCAAAAAAACTTTCAAAATGTCATTCGCAAGGAATGAGATGATTTTGAGAAAACCCAAAAATATAGTTCTCTTTTGAAAAAGAACAAGGATGTTCTTGAGCTTTCTTTTGAATAAGACCATTAAATTTAATTTTTCGCTCTCTCTTTACAAGGATGAGTCTTTGACCCGATATAACTTATTAAGATTAAATTGAACAAATTGTTTGGGAGACTAAATTTTGTACTATATGAGTACAATGCCATGCGTGGTGAGACTTTTGAATAATTCTTGTGCATAGTTGTAGTCTAGAACTTGCCCTGAGGGTATTCAAAGCTAAATTCTAGGCAATCTTTTTCTGGAGGATGACTCGAGGATATTTTGACCCATCACATTGCCAAATTCCAACCTTAACACTGTTCCCTAGTGAACCCCCTTTGAGCCTTTTTTGTCTATTATTCTTTCTTATTCCAATGACAACCATGCTAAAATACCCAAACCCTTTTAAAAATCTTTCTTTTTGCACTTAACCTCGTTTGATGCATCGCATGGTTCTAAATAATGAAATATAGGTTAAAGCCTAAGTTTGGAGGGGTTTGTGTGGTTGGAAGATTGGTGTAAGGATGGTTCAAACTAGTTTGGGGGAGGAATGTGGTATGTTAAGATGAGTTAAGAAAGGTGTATGTACGGGTGTTAATTCATGTGCTTAAGAGACAAGAGATATGCTTGATGATTAATTTTGTATAGCATAGCCCATAAAATTGACAAATAAGGAGCTAAGAAGGGATTAAAGTTAGAAAATCTCTTGTAAAAGTTAAATAAGTGACAAAAGAAAATGGTGGCTTTGAATTGGTTGGTAATTTCTAAGCAACAAGTTAAGGAAAGAATTGGAAATGTTTTAAAGGCGAATAAGGTGGATAATTTGAAAAATTTTAGGGTAGAAGGGGATAAGCTATTGCGTTGAAGGAGGTATTTTAGTCACTTGATCCATATATTTTCTTCCTTCACCTTAAACCTTCATCTTGAACCGCAAGACCTTGGTGATTACAAACAAGGTAAGTCTAAATTGGTGGCAAAAAACACATAGGTCAAGCCTATGGTTCTACTCACTGTACATGAATTTCTTTGCAAGAGCAAGTGTGAATTCTTTCATTATTTGATATCTTTTAAGAATTGAAATATCTTTTGTGTGTGAAGCTAATTTTGCATATGAGCGACATCGATTTTTTGGGGTAAAGGGTGAAGTCTTTCTCTTGATTTAGGTAAATAGACAAGGTAAGCTACATTGTGAAGATTGATATGATCTCTAAAGATTTTGTGTCACCTCTTAAGATGCTTTGTTGATTTGAAGGGTTCATTTGATACAAACTTGCATTATCCTTGCTTCATACTTATATGCTTATTGAAAAATTTTGGTATACTTGTTCCCATGAATTGTTTAGGAAGTCTTTGTAGAGAATAGTTAACTTAGTCCTTTAGTATAACTTTATTTTGGGTGGATTTGAGTTAAAAACCCTTTCTCATTGAATTATTCTCGATTGATAGAGGGCACTCAAGAGGTTAAGTTTGGGGGGTTGATAAGTCGTCAATTTGAAGACTTGTTAGAATTTTTCATTGACTTGATGTTAATCAGTTACTTAATGCTCATTTACGCAAGCAGAGATTGAAAAGAAAAGATGATCAAGGCATTTAAGTCAACAAGAGGTCAAATGCAAAAGAAAAGAGCCCATTTGCTTTGTATCTTCTTTGGATTTGCTTTCCATCTGCTTACCATCTGCTCAAGCAGATCATGAGCAAGGTGGAAATTTTCTAATATTTAAAAAATGTGGAATTGGTGCTTAAAGAGGGTTTTTAGCCCATTTTCATTATATTTTATCATTCATCTTTCATCTTTTAGCTTTGAACATTATTGCACTACTCTTGTGATAAGAAGACATTAGAGTGATACCTAAGCGAAGGATTAGCAATTTTCATTAAAGATTTATTGAAATTTATATTTTGGATTTGCATTCTCTTTATTTTTCATGGATCAATTTGGTGGAAATTTTGGTATATCTTTACTTTTTATCTTTATGAGTAGCTAATTCTTCATCTTGGGGTTATGCTTGAATAGGTTGTGATTATTGTATGGATGTCATCTATTTATCTTCCTAATTATCTATTTGTTATGGATTTTGCATTTATCTCATGTTTTAACTAAGAATTGAGGGTTGCAAATGCAAACTCCAATTACCTTTGAACCCATATCATCCTTGAAAGAGGGGGTACAAATAACTTAAATTAGTTTATTTAATAGCATCTCTTGGACACAAGGATGTTAACCGAGGCAATAGATTGGTGAAATTTTTACACATGAGGTATTCAAAAGAATCCATTTGTGAAATTTGGTGTTTTATTTAAAGATTGGCACCTATAACTTTAAATCTAGCCTACCCATGACTACTATCTAAATTTTGATAAATTCTCACTTACCCATGCATGAGGTCACACCTAGAATGGCATAACCCCAAGATCCCTAAATGATTACACTCTAATTATTCTTAGCCTCAAGTTAGAATTCTAAAAGTACATAAATTGTTATATTTTTGAAAATATTCCACCCAAATATTTGTATCTCAAATTTGAATTTAAAAACTTACTTTAATTTTGAACTTACTCGATCATAACTTACGTTGTTACCAATGGATTCGACCTTGACTTCATATTGGGTAAATATTTTTACAATGTTCCCTACACCTATCCAAGAGTGTAATCTGAGCGTTATCAATGGATTTGTGCACCTCCTCTTCACATGCCTAAACCATCCTAATCTCGCTTCCCTCATATTGTACTCCATAGATGTCATTCCCATATTTTCGCATATAATAATATTCCTAATCATATGTCTCTTGAGATATCTACCCATCTTATGCTTATCTTAGCTACCTTCATCTTCTGAAAGGGTACGTTCTTGACTGGGCAATACTATATCCTATACAACAAAGTTTGTCCAACCACCATTCTATATAGCATACATTTAATCCTTGTCAATATAATCTTATGCCACAGTGCCATGAAGGGGCTGTGGCATTTAACTATTATTTAATTCTGAAGTATATGTTTTTCGAATCGACTTACCATTAATTTTTACATTTTTCTAGCACTATACATTGTCAAATTAATATGTAAAACTTAATTTTCCATTCGAACATTGCCATATAAAATGAAACAAAGGGCATAGTACTTATAATCTTAGAAACACCTCCAAGAAGCAGAGGCCTTCTCCTAAGCTTATCAACAACTATGACTGCCTTAAGGGTGAGTACAATCCATTTATACTTAGTAGGTACCATAGGCTAACTAAGAAAAGTAGAAATTTCCATTTGTACTTTATAGGTATCAGAATCATGTTCCCCAAACTCATAGTAGTATACAATTGAAAACCCATAAGAAAATGAGTTTAAAATGAGGTTCAAATCAATGAAAAACTATTTTCAAGCTTTACCAGAAAAAAACCCTAAACCCATTTTAAAATCAAGAATTTGAAGTTATTTTATAGATGAAATCAACATAAAAATAATAATTATAAGATTAGAAACTTACCCATAGAAAAAATCTCAAAATTCTTTTGGAATCATCCAAATTTGAGCTCCTAAACCATAAAAATGGTGAAAATGGGGTTTTAATTCTCAACTTGGATAGAAATTATGAAAAATAAAAAAGATGTTCTTAGTAAGTGGGAGAAATGGAGTTATAAATTGATAGATAATGAATATACGGGGAAAACGCATTGAAAATCATCAAAATCGAAGCTTCCTTGCTACAAAAATGTCAAAAAATAGAAATGGCTTTGATTTTGGTTTTAACCATCAATGACGTCTGCTAAAAGTTCCGCTAAAGAGGCCTGGTCAAATATTCAAAGGCTGTTAAAGCATTGATCAACTTCTTTAGCACCTACACCAGTACCAGCAACCTTCAAAACTAATTTTTAATCCCCGAAATTCATTCGAAATCCTATGAACATGTCCATTAGTGAAATTCAATCGTAAAACATGTCCTGATCCAATGGAAGCATCATTTTATGAAAAAGCTTATTATCAAAAAATTGAACCTCATGACCCTTTTTACACTATTTTTGAGTCAAGGGTCGAAATGATATATAAAAGCCTGCCACTCAAATTATGTTACCAATCTAAAATCAACATTCTAGATCTACTGGTGCAGTCCATTTTTCTATCTGATTTATTGACCAATAAATATTGACCAAAGTTAAATAGAGAACCTTTATAACCACCAAGAACTACAGATTCATTTAAATCAAACTAAAATGCATTGGAAATCTAAAAATACCAAAAAAATAACCGTTGAGAGGGTTAAAATGGCCAAATCATATAAAAATAAATAATTCCTAAAAATCACCAAAAATCAAGTCGTTACACTCTTTGTGACTTTATAGATGAACCATATACTTTAAATTGTTTATTTGGTAGCTTGAAAAGGGTGGTTACATGGTTATTATGATATTTTGTAATTGGGAGTTGGTACTAGTTTTGGTTTAATGTTTGGCAGTTTATGATCTTGATATCGATTCTTTCTTGACATTATTTATGATATGAGTTTTGGTTTAAGAACGACATTTGATTATTAAGTTTCGATTCAAGTACGACATTTGATTATATGATTTTTATTTCAAATCTGCCATTGATGGGTTGTTTATGATTTTTATGAACTTGGTTCTAATCCAAGGTTTATGGTATTGAAGGATTTCTGGTTATGGCTTGAGATACAATTATTTAGTATAATTTTGATTACTTATTATCTTTGATTGCATCCTCTGGGCTTATGAGGTCTCGTGTTGCGTTATTCACTTTTTTTGTGCTTACCAGCTTATGGGGGAAAGTTTTGTAGATATAATAGTGTGATCATTACATTTTTATTTTGGATTATTTATTTATTTACTTATAGCGTTTGGAGCATTATTCCAAGTTTTCCATTTTACCTTGACTTAGCTTATTTATCTTGCATATTATTATACTTATATTATGGTTTAGCTTAGTAAACCAATGATACCTACTGAGTACCCATGGTTTTGGTACTCATACTACACTCTTATACCTTTTTGTTGCAGATCTGAGTATAAGTAGCCGTCGCTGATGTAATGATCATGCTGATTTGAGTTCAGAATAGGGTGAGCTCTCAGAGTCGGGGTTGCCCTATTTCGTTCTAGTATTTGATGTATATTGACCATTACAGTACTTATGTTCCCTTTTGCTAGTGGCTCTTGTACCGACACTACTTGGTCATGGAATGTTACTATTGTTTTTATCTATCTTCCGGACTATCCTTATTACTTGAATTATTATTGTAAGTATTTACTTGCAACTTTTCAGTACTTTTGCTTTTTTCCACCAAATTAGCCCATTGCTTATAGCTTCGGGCTTTGGTTTGGCTTACCTACTAGTAGGGTAAAGTAGGTGACATCATGACTCATAAATCGGGTCGTGACCAAAATTGAACATACGTGGTAAGTTTTATTTAATACTTGTTATTTTCATCTCTATTATTTTTTTGGAAAACCAAAAACGACCACAAGTGGTTATTTTTGTAAAAATAAAAATCGACTACAAGTGGTCAGAGTAATCAGCTTTTGTAACATAAAAAACAAATATTTAATATATTTTGTAGACTGACCTTAATCTTAGTATACTTATGATAATGTATTAAATATGGGGTGAGAATTAGTTCTTGGAGGAGTAATTAGTAAAATTTGGGCCTTTTAGCCTATTAAGTGACCGTAAATTAGCTGTATTTGACTTAAATACTCATGTTTAGGGTTAACTTGCTATCTTAGGACTTAATATCGTTCATATAGTACCTAGAAGTAAATTTAGATACTAAATTTAGATACCTAACCTAGTCCAGGTAGAATATGTCATAGAAAGGATTTCTGGGATTAGAGGTGGGCCGACAACCCCAGCGCGAACCCTAGGGATCGCGATGTGAGGCACCGTACTGTAGCCTCCAATTGTGCTATTTTTCTTCCATATTGCATCCTTTGCATTCCATGGTCTTTTTATTTCCCCATATGCCTCTTTTTCTCCTAAAATAGTACTAATCACGTGTAATGAGACGGGACTACCCCTAGTCGTCACACAGTTCTTGTGACCTCGAAGGACCACAACCTAACCCATGAATTATATCTGCTTTGAGTACAGAACAATAATACTGAAATAATTATGGAATAATAGGATAAAAAGCCAAAAGGTTCAAAACATCTAAAATACTAATAATGAATAATAACATCTGAATCTAAAATACTGTCTGAAAATCTAGTCTGAAAAGCCTCTAACTAAATCTGTTTGAAAGTGGAGTTAATGGGACAATCCCCCAACTCACTCCATCTACTAAAATATTTCTAAGCTGAAGTACTGAAATAAAAGCATATCCTCGATAGATGAGAACTCACTGCTAAACCTGTTACTGCTGGCTGAATTTGGCTAAGAACAGTCAGGAACATGAGCGTTCGAACCTATGATATGAAACATCATAGCGCAGGAAAGTATACATCAGTACGTGGGAATGTACTGGTATGCTAGATGAGGTAAGGTTGAATAAAAGGGTTTATATGCATGAATAATAACTGACTAAATGATATAGAGTAACTGAACATAAGAGTAAGTGTATACTATAACTAAGCTTTTTTGATGCTAAGTACTAAGTTTTGCTAACTGTATAACTGATATCTGAAATAACTGATAACTAAATTACTGATAATGATTGACTGTGTCTGACAGTCCTAATTTTGTAAAACTAAGCTGAGTTCTATATAAAAGACTGAAACTGAAACAGTGGGAAGTAATCATCTAACCGACATGCCCTAAATGAGAGAAGATAACTAAGCTGGGGTCCAATTTGTAACCCAATTAGAAGGGTGTCAGTACCATGTCACAGGTAAAGACAACTGCTGTGGATTCAGTACTAATTAGCTGGTGACCCCTGAGATCAGTCCTAATCTAGTGGGTGATCCCTGAGTATGTCAGTCCTATCTAATCGGTGACATCTCATAACCTACGCTAGATACGTAGTTCTGGAGCTTAGGGATTGCTTTAGGGACCCAGTCTTAACTAACTGGTGTGCGCCCATCCCGAGGATCGCTCGGTGCAGAATACTACTTCCATCTGAAAGACACTGAAATGACTATACTGAACTGGACGTGACTGATACTGAGATTACTGAGTTTTCCTAAGTTCCGTAACTGACTGAATTCTACTAAGTTCTATAATGGACTGAGATTACTACTCATCGTGACATGACTATTCTATAAATGACATTGGCTCTAAGTAACAGCTAAATTATCGGGTATTTGATACCCCCAGGACCCGATAACGTGAAAAGTAATGCAAATCATCATCTCGAATAACATAACAATGTTCACTTAGTCATAATTCATTCATAGAGACATTTCATCAAGCACTTGTAATGCATTAAATTGTACATGGAAGGGATCACATAATAACATGTCATGCCTTTACTAGTCAATTTACATAAGCATTTTATCAAAAACTTAAAGAGCACAACTTCATTCACATAGTCATGGATAATATATAAACAGGGCAACTACAATGCCCAAATAGCAAGTTCGTGGGTTTAGCAAGCAATTTATATAATTCCCTATAAAAATACTAATCTAATTTCATGATTCATATAATAATCATGGATTAAAACCCTATTAACATCATATACATATTAATTACTTTATAAATTCAAGGGTTTATCAAGATAATCACATATTCACCACACATGCTATTTAATTTCATGAAACTTGCTCTTAAATCATGGATTGAAACCCAACTACTATCATGAACATAAATTCAATCTAATTAAAACATGGAAATCATAAATTTTAGAAAAAAGGATTCTTGGACTCTATGAGTGAAAGGAACCCATAGATGAACACCTAACATATCTGAGAAGAAGAGTTCTTGAAGGTTCTTGGAGAGATTCTTGAGGATTGACCTTGATTCTTGAACTAAGGTTTGTTTTCTTGAGAGAGAAATACCTTTTGATTTGGGATAAAAGTGAATACTGAAGGGTTTAAACGTTTTTAGGGATTAAATCCCACATCTGAGAGTAATAAATCATGGGAAAAGACTATTTTAACCCTAGGTGCAACTTTAACTTTTTGTTAAATTTTCCTGATCTGGACCCTTGGAGCGACGCACCACTATCTCACTAGGCCATTGGAACATGAAGACTGGGAAATTATATGGTGGTGCAATACGGTACAATCACATTTCCACCTTGGACGCGACCTGGTTCACCACGACACGATGGTATCGCATCAGAACACTTGAAAGGGACAATTCTAAAATTAAGCCTTGGTACGAAGCACCAATATTTCGGAGTCTCACTGGTTTTTTGAAATTGCCATTTTGGCTGGCTCCGCGATGCGCTGATGTCTCAGATGGTACGCTGTCTTACTAAAATGGCTCTAACTATTTTCCTGGGTGTCGGATTTGGGTGAATTTGGTATCGATAGAAAGATTATTCAATTTCCCACATGTGTAAAAGTGTATTCATCTTTAAAGAAAGTAATTGATATTTTTGGGATGAATTTAAGCTAGGTAAAAGAATGGGGTGTTACATCGTGTAGGTTAGCTCATTTACATCAAGACTCAACTAAAACATACATATTATGACACTTTACTCTCAAAATTTATCCCAAACATGGGTATAACATGGTACTTAGGTGTATAAAAACACCTAAGATCAGAATGCACAATTGGAGGCTCAAGAGAGGCCTCCCTAGCATGTCCTCTAGCTGGGGTAACTCCTTGTGTCCATCTTCTATCACTGGGTTGACCACAACCCCTGCCCAATCTTTTAATTAGGGTTTCCCATGTTGGGAGTCGACTCAATATCCCTAACATCTCTTGACCTAGTCCTTACTATATGCATAGAAGAAAATGGAATACACGTTTAGAACTTAGTTATGAACAACCTCCATGATTAGGAATCAAATTAGAGAAGTTTTTCCCTAAAGATATCTTATAGCCTCTTGAGGATAGATACCGATGTCTATAAGCTAATTTGCGAGACTTTACTAGGCACCCTGCTCTTACACTTATGAGTTTGATGAACCTAGAACTCTAATACCAATATTTCAAGACCAAAAAATAAGGTCATGATGATACTTATTACAGTTCAGCCTTGATAAGTAAGCCAATTTAGTGAAAAACTAGGAATAACAATAAAATAGAATAAGGCGAGACTTCTATAAAGAAGTTAGACCATAATATAAGTAAATACAGAGTCTAAAAAAATACCATAAAAATCCTAGGAATAGTGTCATGAGTGTAAGAACATCTTGTACACAATCAAATCTGAATAATACATAGTCTATCTATAATACAGAAATAAGACAATTAATAGATAGAAGAGGTCTGGATATGAATCTGAAAAATCTTATGGTCCATGTAATACCCCAAATTTTTAAGATCTATACCCTTCAAAAAGATAGGTCATTAAATTATCTTTCCAACACTACTAGTCTTACCTTAATCTGATATAATAGTAAGAAGTTCTAGAGAATTTGCCTGAGTGACTGCCAACTTCCAGTGACAATGACTCTGATAATGACCCATTGTTAGACGTAATGAGTCAGTGTGCAGAGTCGTTTCCACAACAGTGAGGGATCATAAATTTTATCAAAATGGTGACCAGTTCAATATATGAATCCTTATCAGTCCTAACAAGTCATTAGGTGGACCCGTCGTATTGATAAAATGAAATTCAAAAATTAAGTCCCTAACAACGACTCCTAACAATTTTGTTATCAGGCCCAATGAGTCGCCAAGCGGGAAGTTGTTGTCATAATAGTGAGGGATAAAGGTGTAGAACCTTTGACAGCGAATCCAGGCCATGGCTCATTACTTGACCTAATGAGTCGTTACCTCAGTTGTTAGGACTCGTATAAACTTTTTCCTACACATTTTAAAAAGGGTTGTTTAGTCTTTTTTCACTCTTTTAATTACTAACATTTTTTAGGCTTCCCCAAGGGTGTTATATAAGACTAAACTTCCCCAAATTCCCCACTAAGTCATAAAATCAATCGAAACTAAGTTAAAGTGATTATTCTTCCCCAAATCCAAGTTAGGGTTTCTCAACTTCTAGTGAAAATTCTAGGGATTTCTCTAAGGATTCCATGTCCAGGTATGTGGGATTTCATCAATGGATTCCTTCCATTCATTGATCCCTAAAAACATCTCAATTCCTAAGTTTATTGCTTTCATAAGGTATTGGGTTCCAGTTCTAATAAAAGTTCACTTAATCCCTTTGTTTATTTGTGTAATGAAACCATGAGTACCTATTTGTCCAATAGGAGTAGCATCCTTTCATACTCAAATTCATATATTTCCCTTTTGTTGATAAATCATTGATTTTGTCTTGAATTGTGAAAATTCCCTATTTTGATCAGCTTTATATTATTATCATGTTCAGTTGCATTAGACAGAGTTGGTGTGTTATGAATACTTGATACGTAGGATTTCCTATATGGTTCAGTTGACATTTTTTTAGCACTTCAGATAATGCATATGTTGCTATTTTATAGAATACTAGTATATAAAGAATATATCAGTTTTTTGTGTCTTTTAGTAAGGAGCAGTGCTTTCCACCGAGTGAACACAGGGATGAAGGCTCACCCGACAGTTGAAGCTTGAGACCTTTAGTAGAAGTCCCGAAGTTCCACAGTAATGGTGTCATCATAGGTCATATGGGATTACCCATTAGTTGAGGCATGGCACCTTAGTTCTTTGGGATATCAGTTTAGTGGATCTACGCTAGCCAGTGTTGGTACCCTTGGCAAGGTACTAGCACCTTCAATCTGGAGTTACAGGCTACACCCCAATTTGCTGAAATTAGGGTATGTCAGTTATTGTTAGCTCCCACAGTCCTTCGGTTATGTTCAACTTACGTTTCAGTTTAGATATGCATGACCTTGTATTCAGTTCTTCAGTTTTACACAATATATGTATATACTTGGTTTTGCATTTAACTTATCTTGTTTCATGCATTCATGTACAAATTGACTAGTTATTTTTCTATCTCACATACTCAATACATTCAAAGTAACGATTGCATACTTTCCTATGTGACATTGTCTCATAATATATGTTTGAAATCTCAGCACCTGAATCACCCTTAGCATGTTTCGGGCCACATTCAACAACAATTTTTGGCGAGTCCTCACCATTCGAGGACTAGTTATCAGTGTTTATTTTTCTGCATTCTTTTAGTTTCAGTCAGTAGGAGTTAGGGGCTTTTCCCACCAACTCACCATGATTTAGGGGCTTTTAGACAAATATTTAGATTTTCAACATGTTGGTTTGTCAGAAAATATTACTTCCAGTGTTTGTTGATATTCTATATTACATTATTTTATTTCCATTAGTTATTATAGTTTATATTCCGACAATATTTTACAACCATTTTTAGTATTCTTAGAATTATGCCAAACCATGGGTTAGCTCAGGGTCACTTGTGACCCTAAGCACCATGTTACGACTAGGGTCAGCCTTGGGTTATGTCAGGCCAGTACCTCAAGAAATCACCGACTAAATCATATGAATCAACCTCCATGAGTCATACTCATGCTAGGATCTACATTATTAGGGCATAGTAGGAGTCCATATAGTCTACTTGTACTCAATAGTTTTCATAGGCCTACTGAACATAGTAGAAAATAAGATACGAGAATACTGTGAGTATGCAATCTATAAACAAAAAGTTCCCAAACAATAGCTCATACCATCTCTACTAATAGTTCTCATATATATATAGTTCTCTCTCTATATATATAAAATAGCAAAAGGACAAGTATATATGCAAGTATAGATAGAAAGAAAACCAACACATGATGTGAAAATTCAATAAAATGTAATGGATAATGAAGTGAATAGTTAAAAGTCATCACATGACTTTCTGATACACCTATAAAGTCTCAAAGCTCTTAAAATAGGACCCATGGGTGGTTTGCAACCTGTATACTATCTCAAATTTTTACCAGTCTCAATCTCATGTCTCAATCTACCTGATCGACACATCTCTTGGTCTAGGCATTTTAAGAATATCTCATTTTCTTTCAAAATCAATGTTCCTCAATGGTACTGAATTCTCATGAATGTGTATGCAGGGAATGAGGACGTAATTCTCATAATCAAATAGTATGAAGATATCCAATCCATTTAATATATATACAAGTGTGCTCAGAAATCAACTCAATATGCCAACAATCATAATATTAGTTCTAGTTGGGCACCATTGGAATAAACACGAATGTAAGACATCTTTAATATCATATCAACCCATAACTCGAGCATTTCTATCATGATAAAGGTAAACAATGCTCAATAAGGTCAATAATATCTATTCAAGCTCCCGCATGGGCATCACATAAAGAATTAAGGCAGTCGAATGCACAAATAAAGCCAAAAACGTAAAATAAAGGCCACATGGGAAACACATATACTATCATAAGAGAACAATAGCATAAAATAACCCCCCCCCCCCCCCCCCACATGAATTATGCAGTAAATAATAGCTCGAGAATCATATTTCGTAGTTATTTTCCCAAACCCATAGCAAGCTTTACTTATTCATTAACTATCCTACCTAGTCTAAGGAAAGTTAAGCCATAACCTACCTATAAATAATAAATTCAAGCCTAAAGTCCTTCAACACGGGGCCTTTTTCCTTTCGAACATCCTTTAAATTAACTAGAACATTTAACTATAGTATCCACGCATTAAAAAAATTCCAATAACATCCTTTTAACCATATTTAAGCGTGGCTCAAAATGGGTTCAAAAAAGGTGTTTGAAAATAAAATAGGGAAAACCATAATTTTATTTTAGACATACATTCCCCAAGGTTAAAGGAATCTACAATTGAAAACCCATGTAAAAACGAGGTCCAAATCGAAGAAAACCATTTTAAAGATTTTCCAAAAAAATTCTCAAATTCCCATGTTAAAACCATGACTAAAAAGTAGTTTGATGATATAAGTCAATGTAGTAATGAAATCAAGGTCTTGGAGCTTACTCAAGATCAATTGGTGTTCAAAATCATAAAAATCACCCAAAACCGAAGCTCTAAGGTCCAATAATAGTAGGAAATTTTGAAATAGGGTTTATGTACTGGTTGGCTACTTTAGCGGGTAAATAACCACCAAAGCAATCACCACTAAAGCGATCGGGTAAAACTTAAGCAGTCATCACTGAAGTGACCCTTTAGCACTTAAGTGGATTCCACTTTAGCGATTGATTGGTGCTTAATGTCACACAAATTATATCTTTATCATAAACTTGCAGAAGTAGCCAAAAACTGCAGAAAAGTAAAGGGGGGAATTTTGTGAAATCAGTAAAATAGTAACAGATCTTGATCGCTTTAGGCTGAAATCAATATGAGATGAATACTAGAGCTGAGTTCCCCCTGACTTCCTAACTCCAAAGATTTATCGTGCTCCGTCAAACTATCTCAATGCATTGCTTGTAGAATCTGGCAAGATATATATCACCAACTATCTTGTGAATGCCTTTGGTGAATTTCACTCTTCACCTTATGATTATTAAAGTATCAGGTTACTAACCTTGGATATTAGCTATCTCTTTTTGAGTATCAAGTCAATTAGATAAGGGTTAGTAGCCTTAAATTACTTAACACGACCCCAAGCAGGGCCTACTTATGTCGGGGGCCTCAAGCCCAATCGATAATGGAGACCACGCCCTATACCCAACCATAACCGCCCTACACCCCATGTTGGATGAATTTCAAATATATAACAAGATAGAAAAATTATAATTGAAAGGCATTTAATAAAGTTCATAACCATTACTATTCGAACATCCCACCAAGCATCCAACTAGTATCAGCCCCAATACCAATACCAATGCCAAGGATGACACCAATACCGACACCACCCATGCCCATATTAGTCACACAAAGTCTCTAATTGAAGTCCAAGAATATCCGGTCGGGACATGCTCCCGACCATAGCCAAAACCAAAGTCCAAGAAAGAAACATAAGTATGAAAAAAAGTCCATAGCATGAAATGGAATCTTCCGGAATAGGAAGCTCACCACTTTAATCTGACTCTAAGCTATCCCAAAATCTAAGTAAATAAATAGAAAGAGTAGTATAGCCAGTTCCTGCATCGCGTGGGGATACAACACCCAAACATAGTTAGCGTAATAAACACTAGCATGTACTCAGGAATAAGGATAAACTAATGCCATTATTTGAAACCAAAGTAATCAACCATATACAATCAAATACATACATATATATACACACGATGCTGGGAAAGGGAACCAAGTTTAGCATGCATTTAAAGTCTTAACCTGGGTTGAGTAGCTTTAACTTCATAATACACCAATAGAGTATATGGGTCTAGCGTTATCCACTGAACGCGACCCAGTGCGTGTAGCCACAAGAACCGAAGATATCATAGGAGCTGGGGATTCCCATGTACCCTTCGCCCTCCATGATACATATATACAAGTATAAACTTGAGGGATTCCCATGTGCCCCACAAGCATATGGTCAACAAGACCAACCCTCATGTCAGAAAACATAAATTGCCAGTGTTCATCCATCAGACTCACACCTTCACAGTTAGCTATCACAAAACCATCTATCATAAAATGAAACTACCAATATAAGGAGTCTATTTGTAAGGCATTATAAAGTGGTATCATCATACCATCTATAAATTTCAAGCAATGTCATTAGCCAACACTTAGGGGATTCCTATGTATCCCATAAGATTCCCTATTAAACCAAAACCATGGCCAACAAGGTCCTTCCAAACTATTTAAAATCAACCAAACAAATTTAAGTTCCAGTACCGTATTATGCCATGCAAAGATTTCAATAAAAGTCAACTATGTGACAAAACAATTCTCATTGGCTTTTTAACAAACATGTTGAGGGCATATAGTTTCCAAAACCAAAAACAACTATCAATTGACCCTTCCCATGCTACCACTTATTTAAACCACAATAATAATAAGAAAATCCATAAGAAACACATAGGAAAACATTATCCAACCTTTAATGACCAGAACCCTCAATACCAATTTCAAAACCAACACAAGCCCATAATAATAACATGAAAATCATTCATTAAAAGATGCTTTTAGTTGAAATAACAACGAGGGAGGAGTAACATGCATTAGATAATGAGGAGGATGAAGAAGAACCACCCCTTTAGAGCCTTAATTTATTTCCTTGAAAAAAACCCTAACCTTTCTTAAACCAACATATTGAGGGAGATTTGAGAGTGTTTGATTGTGAATAAAAGGTCAAGGAAGCGTCCAAGGGTGTTTTATGTCATGGGATCCAAAGGAGTTATTAGGGAGAAATTTTCCAGAATACCCCCAATTTAAACAGTAAAAATTTTTGTAGTTGGATATCATTTGGACCCCTCTCTCGTACCCACATCATATGAGTGGTACCTTCTACTCGTAACTTGATCAAAAAGATGGACATTAGATTCTGTCTAAAATACAACTCCTCAGCCTAACTCATACCCTAACCATACAACTAGTACACTCAAATCGTACCCCCAAAAAAATATCTAGGCGAGATACTGGATGACATACAGTTTGGACCCTACATCTCGTATTATTTACTTTTGACTCATTTGAGTCTTCTCATACCAAGAACAGAACTTGGACAATGTGACACTGACCAACATACGACTAGGGTCCTAGACTCATATCCACACTATTGAGTGGTATGATATAAGTCATATGATGTATAGAATTCTCAAAGCTCAAGAAACTTTAAGGGTCAAATCCCAGGGTGTTTTAATTCTTCCTCACTTGAATCATTCATCTTCAAATGACAAAAAAGGTAGTACAAGCACGATTAAACAACGATATGTCTCTACTCTTACCTTTAAGACATAAAACAACATTCCAAGGAATTCACGATCCACCATTAATTAAAGATAGAAAACAAGGATGTCAAGGACTAACATATACCTCAAGTATGAGTTTCCATTGAAGAAAAAAGGAATGGATACTTGAGCTTCATGACCTCTCATGCCTCCCAAGTAGCCTCTTCAACACTGTGGTTCCTCCATAGAACCCTAATCGAAGCTATATCCTGGGTCCACAATTGACAAAATTGCCGATCCAAGATCTCTACCAGAACCTCTTCATAAGATAAGAAATCTGAAATACCAATATTCTTGACATACACAATTTGGGATGGATCACCCATACACTTCCGCAACATAGAAACGTGGAATATCAAGTGAATGGAACTCATGCTAGAGGGTAAATCCAATTTATACACAACATTGCCAACCATCCTCAAAATCACGCACGAACCAACATACCGAGACTAAGCTTCCTCTTCTTCCCGAACCGTATTATTTCCTTTATAGGAGACCAATGTCAAACTCCAAGTCCCTTTACCTCACATCTACATAGAAATTTTGGCGACTTTGGGCAGCCTTAAGCCTATCCCAAATCACCTTCTCCTTTTCCATAGCCTGGTGAACCATGTCCGGACCAAACGTATCCACCTCACCAAGCTTGAACCACATAACAGGAGACCTACACCTCCTACCATACAACACCTTAAATGGGGCCATCCTAATTCTTGAGTAGTAGCTATTGTTATAAGAAAATTCTACAAGAGGTATGTACTCAACCCAATTACCACCATAAACAATCACGTAAGCATGAAGCATGTACTGCAATGTCTGAATAGTTCTTTCTGCTTGCCCATCCAATTGTGGGTGAAAAACTATACTAAGACTCACCTTAGTTCCCAAACCTTTCTGAAAAACCGCCAAAAGTGAGAGGAAAACTGCGTACCATAATCAGAAATAATAGAAATAGGCACCCCATATGCAGCTTCATAATCTCCTAAAGATACAATCTCACATAATCCTCAGTCGACAAGTTAGTCCTTACTGGAAAAAAGTGAGTCGACTTTGTCATTCTATCCACGATGACCAAAATCGAATCAAATTTGTTTTGAGACTGACGAAGAACAACAACAAAATCCATGTTGATCACTTCCAACTTTTAGTCTGGCAACTCAATTTCTTGATACAATCTTCCAAGCCTTATGTGATCACTTTCACTTATTGGTGAAACATGCACTTAGTGATAAAACTTGATATATCCCACTTCATATTATTCCACCAATACATCTCCTAAGGTTAGGATACATTTTATCAACCTAGAATGAATAACATAGCGTGACTCATACGCCTTATCCAAGATCCTTTCTCACAAAACATCAACACCAGGAACAAATAATCTCGCTTGATACTGCAAAGTACCTTACCACTAATCTCGAAGGCCATCACCTTCTGTCTATTAACATCACCCTTGGTCCTCATCAAGATATAATCTAACATCTGCTTCTCCTTGATTCAGCATCAAGAGATGACCGCACCATTTCCTGTACAAATATTCCACTATCCTCAAATTCCAAGAGGCAAACTCCAAGGTTAGCCAAATGGTGAATGTCTTTCACCCATTCCCACTTATCCTTAATTGCATAAGCCAAACTTCCAATGGATAACCTACTAAGAGAATCAACAACCACATTATCTTTACCTGGATGGTAGTGAAGAATCATGTCATAATACTTAAGAAGCTCAAGCCATCACTTTTGCCTGAGGTTAAGCTCTTTCTGAGTAAACACTTACCGCAGTCTCTTATGATCAGAAAAATATCCATATACACATCATAAAGATAGTAACTCTAGATTTTAAATGAAAACACCACAACCAATAACTCCATGTCATGAGTTGGGTAATTCTCCTTATGCACCTTCAACTATCTAGAGGCGTAGGCTATCACCTTGCCATGTTGTATCAAAATGCAAACAAGCCCCATATGAGATGCATTACAATAGACCATAAACCCCTTGGTACCCTTAAGTAGAGTCAAAACTAGAGTGAAAGTTAACTTATTTTTTAACTTGCCAAACCTACCTTCATAAGAATCCAATCACAAGAACTTTACCTTCTTCTAGGTCAGTTTGGTCAATAGTGTAACAATAGAAGAAAAGCTTTCCATAAACCTCTTATAATACCCGGCTAAACCCAAGAAGCTCCAAATATTGGTTAGAGTCATGGGTCTAGGAAACTTATTAACCGCAACCATCTTCTGAGGATCCATCATGATCCCTTCACTAGAAATAATATGACCCAAAAGAGTGACAATGTTTAACCATAACTCACATTGTGAAAATTTTTCATCTAACTGCTATTCTTTCTGGGTCTGCAACACTATACAGAGTTGATTAGCATGATCCACCTCTCTTTGAATACTCTAGAATATCGTCTATAAATACAATAATGAATAAATCCAAAAACTAATTGAAGACCCTATTGATCAAATGCATGAATGTCGCTGGGGCATTGTTCAACCCAAAAGACATAATTAGAAACTCAAAATGCCTATACCGATTATGGAAAGCAGTCTTAGGGATATCCACCTCCCAAATCCTTTACCGATGATACCCGAATCAAAGACCAATCTTGGAGAAAAAATTATCACCCTACACTAATCAAACAAACACTAATAAAACAAATAATCTATCCTTGGGAGAGGGTACTTATTCTTTACCTTCACCTTATTCAACTACCGATAATCAATACACATTCAAAGGGAACCATTATTATTACATACAAATAATATTAGTACACCCCATCGGGATATACTGGGATGGATAAAATCCTTATCTAAAAGACCCTTAAGTTTTTTCTTAAGCTCCTTCAACTATGATGGAGCCATTCTATGTAGAGGAATAGAAATTAGATGAGTTTTCAAAATAAGATCATCCCAAACTCAATATCCCAATTAGGAGAAACACCAGGAAGGTCATTAGGGAAGACCTCACAAAATTCATTCACTACTAGGACGAAATACAAAGAAGGACCCTCTGAGTCAGAATTGTTAACCCAGATCAAATGATAGAGACACCCTTTGGAGATTAATTTCCAATCTCTAAGATACGATATGAGCCTCCTCTTAGGAGCTAGGGAACCACCCCCACTTAATAACTGGATCATTTGGTAATTTAAAGACAACCTTATGGGTTCAACAGTCTAGAGAAACATAGCACGAGTGCAACCAATCCATCTTTAGTATGACATTAAACTCCACCATGTCTAATTCAAAAAAATCCACCAAAGTTTCTTTACTACCAATAGATACCACACACCCTATATAGACTCTTCTAATAATCACAGAGTCACCTATCAGGGTATAAATAGAAAAAAAGGTCTGAAACATACATAGGAATAAAACCAAAATACACAGCTATAAATAGGGTCATATAAGAGAGAGTAGACGTCGGATCAAGTAAATAATACACATCACAAGAAAAGAGTTTCAATATACCATTCATAACAAGGTGATACTTTGAACTTCTATCGAGTGGTGAGAGAATAGAGATAGTTCCGACTAGTGTTGGAATTAGATGGTGCACCCTTTGGTGCTGGAGTTAAAGAAGAGGCAAATGGAACCTTCTTTTTTTATCCTAGAGGCAACCTTACAAACAGGATAGTTTCTAAGCATATGCCCTGGCTGGCTGCAGTTGAAACACCTGTCCTCTCTTATCATAGAAAACCTAATACAATCTGCCATAAAACCTGTTGGAAGGATATAATAGAGTTGACTAGGTCCCATTAGCCTTAGATTGGGCACCCTGTGACCTAAAGTTATCGCCACTATACAAATACCTATCATCCGACAAATTTAGGTAGGAAGCATATGTCATCTAATACAACCCAAAATTTCCTTACTCTCTCTTGGGATACTTCCCATAGTCCTTACCACTCTACTGATAGCCATAACCCTACTGAGAGAACCTAAATTTTATGCCATGCCTCTTCCCTATCTTAGCTTACTTCTTCTTCTCTTTCTCTTCCTATTGTATATACACAGCCAACCTAGAGATTTGATGTCCTTGATTACTAAAGAAGCCCTACTCTCTACGATCAAGTCTCTAGATAAATTAGAAGTAAATTTTCTTATAATAGATCTTAAGCTAGAAACTATGTCTAGAGCATACCTCAATAACTGGTGAAACTGTAAGGCATACTCCTTGACTGACATCTTATCCTGCTTTAGATTATCAAATTCTTCTATTTTTGCTTCCTTTAATTCCTAAGGAAAGAAGTAGTCCAGAAAAATATTAGAGAAATCCTCCCATAGTGCTAACACAACACCATCACCCATAGTTTGTTCCTATTCATCATACCATTGGTATGCTATATCCTTCAGTTTATTGGTAGAAAATTCTACATCCCTAAGTTTGTGGCATGTATGACACGAAAGATATTTTCCATCTTATCAAGAAAAACTTGAGGATCCTCCTCAATCTTAACACCAGTGAACATGATACACTGTGGAAACACAATACTTTTGCTGCTTAAAACCATGAATTAATGTATATACTTAGGTCATTTTAGGAGATATAATGTGCTTTTATGCCTATTGTAGGTAAAACAGGACGATGATAGTGTTGGGTTAAAAATAAAAGAAAAAGACCTATTTAGACCAAGTTACAGAAGGTACAAGTCTCCTCACCAGTCATCAACACCATATACGACTCAAAGCCTAACTTTTAAGTATAATAGAAACCAAGGCCAGGAAGAAAAACTAAGTGTAGAGAAGATACAACTGAGAGTAAGAGTCGTAAGATGAAGGCACGAGCCGTATCATAAAGTTGTACGAAAAGCAAAACCCAAGGAAGAAATTTAAATTTAAAGTGTCAGAATAATGAAAGTCAAAAGTTTGAGTATGACTCATATAATCAAATAGTAAGCAGACCAGTTTCAAAGCTTGGAAACACAAAAGTCCCAGGTGGATACGAGGAAAGGCCATGAGTCATATGGTCAAGGTATGACTCATGAACTAAAGTTGTAAGAAGAATAAAAAGATTGAAGCATAGAGGATCAAATATTAGAGAACATATGAGGGCCTGGTATGACCTGTAAAGAGAGCATACGAGTGGATGAGCGAGTCGTACCATGTATCGACATAACTTTTTATTTTCTATTTATATTAGGATTTCGGAGTATTTTTGAGATAATATAAATACCCTAGGGTTTATATTTTATTAGGTTACATTCTTTAAAATCTTTTTATATTCTAATATACTCTAATACATACTTTTGTATTGTTCTTGAGATTTTGGATTATATTCAATTACAATTTCAGATTTCATTCATCTCATTATTGTGCAATATGAAGTTGTAAGAAGAACAAAAAGATTAAAGAATAAAGGATCAACTATTGAAGAACATACGAGAGGCATAGTACGGTTTGTATGGAGAGCATACGAGTGGATGAGCGAGTCGTACCATGTGCCGGCATAACTTTTCCTTTTCTATTTTTACTAGGATTTCTGAGAATTCTTGAGATACTATAAATACCCTAGGATTTATCTTTTATGAGGTTAGATTCTTTAATATCATTTTACGTTCTAATATACTTTAAGACATACTTTTGTATTGTTCTTGAGATTTTGGATTATTATTCAATAACAATTTTGGATTTTATTTATCTCATTATTGTGCAATTAATTACATGTTTTCTTTGTTGATTTTCATGGATTGTTGGATGAACATGGGAGGCTAAATTCCCTGACTAGGGTTGTGGGAACCTTAGTAGATTAACCACATAAGGAAAGTGGAAGATCTATCTATTCTAAAGTAGCTATATGTATCTGAGCCTTCTTTGTCATAATTGACCTTAGAGCTACTGCAGAAGCTTAAGCATTGTCTTTATTTGATAGCGTCCTCACAAGGGAGCTTGATATTATAAAAAGAAGGTTAAGACTAATATTTGAGACTCATTTCCATCTTATTATTCTGCAATCTCATCTATTCAACTCGAGACCTAAAATCTTAGATTTGAACTAAATTTATAGACAAGGAGAAATAAGATGACACCTTGAGACTCATAAGGTAAAGTGCAAATTTATCAACACGTTCACAATACTATTGATAATATATAGCCTGTTGACTTTACATGGAGAGCAACAGAATAAGTGGGCTGAATATGCAAAACTTATAGAGTTAAGAAGCTAAGGGGAACACAGTCCTAGTATTTGTCTTCTGTTATTTACAACTCAAAGCATTCAAGTTTGTTTACTACTTACTAATTACTTCCAAATTCTCCTATTTACTTTTCTACACTTCTCATGGATTCCGTCATGCTTAATATTTGTTCAACATTTTCCGTATGGGTTTGACTCCAACCTAGTTGGGTTACCATATTTGGCATCGACCACAACATATTTCTTTGGATGTTAGTTTTGGGTAACATCAAAATTTGGCAACGTTGTCGGGAAAATGGTGTGATTTGTTGATTGAATTTAGAGAAGTTTGTGGGTTTTATTTTTTGTTTTTGATTTGGCATACACCAGTGTATGTTAAATACCAGGAGAAGAGGAAATCCCTTAATCCCTTTTGATTTAGAGATAGAAATAATTCTTTAAACACTACGATGGATGGTAGAACAAGTTTGTGATGGTGTTCCAGTTGGGGTTCAAGACCCTCACAATATGCCTCCTTCACCTAATGGTCCACAGAATATTGCTGACAAAAAAATAAACAATTATTAGCAGCAGTAGCTGAAGAAACTAGAGTAGCTGAGGAAGCACAGTTAGATAAAGAGGGTAGGCTAGCTTAGAATGCAGCGCTAACTAAGCCAAGACAAGTGCCTGCATAGCAAGGAGGATTTCAAAGAGGCAGAGCTCTGATGAAGATGAAGACATGGGATAAGTTGAATTGGCTGAAATTAGAGCCATCATTCCTCCTACATTATTCATTATTAAATTTGACATTACCAATGCTATGATCCAATTGCTTAATTTGTAGTGTGCTTTTTCAAAATCAGCAACTGATGATGTGAATATTTATCTTTCTAATTATACTGGGATTTGTTTGTTATATTCTATTCTAGGGGTACACCAAGAAGCTTTGAGAATGAGTTTGTTCCCTTTTTCGTTGATTGGAGAAGTATCACTATGGTTAGGGGAATTTCTGAGAGGTTCAATCACTACTTGGCATAAGTTTCACAGACAGTTTTTGAACAGATTCTTCCCTCCTGCGAGGATGTATAGTTAAAAGATGAAATCTAAAATTTTAGAAAATTACCTGCAAAATCCATGTATACGGCATGGTTTAGATTTAAGAAGGAGATGAGCATGGTGACTAATCATAGAATCACAGGGTCTAATTTATTGGAAATCTTTCATAGATCACTAAATGTTAGTTCTATAGCAATGAAAGATACACTTTTAGAAGGAGCATTTATGCATCTTCGCTGGGATACTGCATATGATATGCTTGATGATATTTCAGTGACTAATAGACGGTGGTATACTAGAGATGTTGAGCACAGTGTTGATATATTTCCTATTGGAGCAGATAATGCTAATGCAACTAGTAATGATTTGTTAGCACAAGAAGCTGCATTGCTTGGGAGATATATTGGGCTACGTATAATATAATTTGTAATAATGAATACTGAAAAGTTAAATGCAGTTGTGGCATAGGGATCTTCTTCAAGAACTTTTGAGATTGAATATGAAGAGAAAATCTAGTATCTTAATCGTAGGTTGGTGGATTTCTGAGCCAAAGGGCAAGGGAACAAAGGTCAAAACTATTATAATGATAGATACAGAGACAAAAGTAGAGAGAGATAGTAATTGGCAGCAGTAAGATGACTACAAGGAAAAGAATGAAAAGTATATTTCAGAATCTAGAATGGAGGCAATTTGTCAAAAATTATCAAAGGGAAAGAAAGTCAAGAGAGCTATCTTAAAGAGATTAAGGCAGACCTATTAAGGTTGCATTAGAAAGTTGAGTCACATGTTGCCACAGTAAAACAACAGAAGAAATAGTAAGGATAGATGTTGGCCACATTGAATCAAAGGCAACCTGACACTTTTCCTAGTAACACGGTTGCAAATTGAAAGAATAATGGTTACTACCATGCCATTACCACTCGGGGTGGTAGAACCATGATGGATACACTTGTACCCGCTATTGATGAGCAATAAAGTGATGATGATCCTACTGATGTGGAGAGTAGTAGCAAGAAAGATAAAGGAAAAACTGAGACCGAGGAGCCTACTTTGAAGTGTATTTTGAGATCTCTCCCTCCTTTTCCTCAAAGACTGAAAAAGAAACAAGAAGAGGGTAAGTATCAAAAATTTTGTCTATGTTAAAGGAACTATCAGTCAACATCCCACTTGTAGTGGCATTAGAGAAAATGCCAGGTTATGAAAATTTCATAAAGGATCTAATCACCAAAGAGAGGTTAGTCAGTTCTGAGCCAGTTGACAATATTCATTGTTTCAGTGCTATAGCAACTAGATCTTTTAAAAATAAGAAGGAGGATCCTAGTTCTTTCACCATACCTTGTAACATTGGATCTTTCAACATCACTCGGGGATTATATGATCTAGGGGCTAGTATTAACCTTATGCTACTGGTATACAAGTAGTTGGGATTGGAAGCCCTTACTCCAACAACTATGAGACTAGTGATGACAGATAAGATGGTTAAAAAGCCAGTTAGTATTCTATATAATGTATTGATGATGGTGGCTTCTTTCATCTTACCTTTTAATTTTGTGATATTTGACTGTGAAATGGACTTTCAAGTCCCAATTATCTGAGGAAGACAAGTCTTAGATATAGGAAGGACGTTGATTTATTTGGAGCTAAGACATCTAATGCTGAGACTTAATAATGAACATGTGATATTCAATATATGCAAATCTATGAAGTAGCCTTATAAGTTGAGAGTTATATCTGTAATTGATGTGATTAATTAAGAAATAGAATCTTTCCATGATATTGATGTGGTAACTACTTGGGAAGATACCTCTGATACTGTTTCTATTGAAGAAAGGTTGGGTGTTGAATCTCTAGCAGTCCTGATCATGAACTTTTATAGAGATGGTATTGAGGACTATAATAAGATTGTATGTGCACTCGATGGTAGTGGTTCTTATACTTATACACTAAAGGAGCTTTATTTGGATATGAAGAATAGAACTACTCCACCTGCCCGTCCATCTATTGAGGAGCCAACAATCGTAAAGTTGAAGGCTCTCCCTTCTCAATTTAGATATGCATTTTTAAGGGCCAATAACACTCTGTTGGTAATCATTGTAGCTGACTTGGGAGAGATAGAGGTGGAAGCTTTGTTATCAGTGCTATAGATATTCAAGAGGGCTATAGGTTGGTCCACTATAGATATTGTGGGTATTTCGCCTGGTCTTTGTACTCATAAGATTCAACTTGAGCCAAATTGTATTACAATTATTGAGCATCAATGTCAACTCAATACTTCTATACAAGAGGTGGTAAAGAAAGAGATAATCAAGTGGTTGGATTCTGATGCAGTGTATCCCATTGCTGATAGTAAATAGGCTAGTCCGGTATAATATTTTTCAAAGAAAGATGATATTATTGTTGTGGCTAATGAAAAGAATGAAATAGTACCGATGAGGCCATTCATAGGATAGAGTGTATGCATGGATTACAAAAGATTGAATGCATGGACTCAGAAGGACCATTTTTCTATCCCCTTTATGGACCAAATGCTACATAGAATTATGGGTAGATGATGGTACTATTTTTTTGATGGGTATTCAGGTTACAACCAAATCACGATTGTGCCTGAGGACCAAGAGAAGATGATTTTTGCTTATCCTTATAGGAACTTTGCATTTAGACGTATGCCATTCGGGTTATGTAGTGCTCCAGCTACATTTCATAGATGATATCAATCTTCTTTAACATGGTAGAAGACACCATCAGAGTGTTTATGGATATTTTTTTCAGTTGTTGGTAATTCTTTTGATGACTGTTTAGTTCACTAGGAAAATGCTCTTTGAAGGTGTGAAGAATGCAACTTGGAACTTAACTGGGAAAAGTGCCATTTTATGGTCAAAGAAGGTATAGTGCTTGGACACAAAATTTCAAAAAGGGGTATTGAGGTAGATAGAACGAAGGTTAAAGTGATTGAGAAAGTACCTCCACCAATTTCTATGAAGGGTGTTCATAGTTTTTTGGGTCATGCTAGATAGACTTGTGGGTAGATGATGGTACTATTTTCTGGATGGGTATTCGGGTTACAACTAAATCACGATTGTACCTGAGGACCAAGAGAAGATGACTTTTACATATCCTTATAGGATCTTTGCATTTAGACGTATGCCATTCGGGTTATGTGATGCTCCATCCACATTATAGAGATGTATGATGTCAATCTTCTTTGACATGGTAGAAGACACCATCAAAGTTTTTATGGATAATTTTTTAGATGTTGGTGATTCTATTGATTACTGTTTAGTTCAGTTGGAAAATGCTCCATGTTGTGTTTTATAGGCGATTGTTCAAGGATTTCTCAAAGATTGCCAACCCTTTTTGTAGGATGCTTGAGGAAGAGCTGAAATTTGAGTTTATTAAAGCATGATTGAAGGCTTTTGAGTCTCTGAAAGAAATGTTGATGGCTGCCTCTATCATAGTATCCCCAGACTAGTCCTTTCAATTTAAAATTATATGTGACACGAGTAGTTTGGCCTTAGGGGTTGTACTAGGTCAAAGAAAAGAAAAGATCCTTCATCCCATCTGCTATGCTAGTAAGGCACTAAATCCTGCCCAAAAGAACTACACCGTGATAGAATTAGAGTTGTTGGCAGTGATTTTTTCCTTTAAGAAGTTTAGGTCTTATTTGATTGGGACAAAGGTGATTGTGCATACTGATTATGCAGCATTACGGTACTTAATGGCAAAAAAAGATGCAAAGCATAGACTGATTAGGTGGGTGCTATTGTTGTAAGAATTTGATTTTGAGGTCAAAGACAAAAAAGGCACTAAGAATCAAGTTGCAGATAATTTGTATAGACTTGAGGAGGAAACTATGTAGAATGTTTAAGATGGGGTTAAGATTGATGACAGTTTTCTAGTTGAGTAGATATTGGTAGCTTCCCAAGATCTAATTCCATGGTTTTTAGACTATGCAAATTATCTAGCAAGTGATCCTGACACAACCCAAACTAAGGACTTATCTAATGGGCATCTCAGGCCCAATAAGGATCGGAGAACACCCGGAGAACACCCCATTTCCCATGCATACAAACTATACATACACCCTAAGCTGGATGAATTCCGATCATATAACAAGATAACGTGTCTTATAACTCTTAAACTCTAGGATAGGTTCATGACTGTGACCAACCCAACCAAGTCTATTCGTACCAATACCTGACAAAACAACCATAACCAAAACCATAATAACAACCAAGTCCATAACCAAACCATTTCTTAACATAATAAGATTGGATGGATTAATCATGAATTTAGTCATACGGTGTCAACCCTATTACCAATGCCAATACTAAGGTTAACACCACTACCAACACTACCCATACTATCCGTCAGCAGTTCCATAAACCCTTTATTCGAAAGTAAAACAATATTTGATAGGACATACCCTCGATCATGGACAAAACTGATGTACAAAACTAAACCAAGGAAAAACATAAGAATCCAAAACAAGAAATTGAGCCTTCTGAAGTATGAAAGCTCACCAGTTCATGTTAGCACAAGCTGATCCGAGGACCAAGTCTGCTGAGCCGGAGGTGTAGTATGACCAACACCTGTATCGCGTGGGCATACAATATCGAAGATGGTTAGCGGTTGAAGTACTAGCATGTAACTCAAGGATAAGGATAAAATAGTGCCAACAGTTCAAAAATCAATCAATCAATGCACATAACCAATGCACATACATACACACACATATATCATTGTACCATGCCGGGATAGGGAACAAGATTATCATGAATTTTTGAAACCATTAACCTATGTTGTATAGCACAACCTCCTTAGAGCGGTTGGAGCACTATATAGGCCCAGCTCTCCCCCAGCTGGAAGAGCCCCAGTACGTGTATTACATGAATTAGAGAATATCCATAACATTAATGCCTATATAGGGGACTTGAACCTCCTGACACAATAAAGATGACATAAGAACCATTACATTTACTAAGGTGGACTCGAACCTCCCATTTAAAGATTCTTTCGGGGGACTCGAACCACCCTATCATAAGACACCTGCATCGGCTAGCATGGTTTCTTGTGTTAGTCCTTCAGACTCTAGCTTTATGGTCCTGCTACACATCTCGCTATTATGCCCAATTTAAGATGATTATTTCACACACAAAACCAAGAAGTCAATTACTTACCAAAGGTATTATGTTGGTATCGTTATACCAATACTACTTGAAAGTATAGCACCTGACATTATCATTATCAATCAATTAATAATTCAATTGACTTTGGGACTCGAACCCATCTTCTAATAAAGACACTTGTTCAATTCAATGTTCAGGGACTCGAACCCAATGTCTAACAAAAACATAATTCAAGTGAATATTTAGGGACTCAAACCCATTTGGCAATTTAAACCACAAAGGTTACCACTTAGCTCATTACATGGACAACAAGGCTTTTACAACCATTTACCAACCGTTCATTATCATTAGGCCAAGCCTTAGTTCAATAAAACCTTATCACGTGACTATTTCATTTCTTAGGCATTTTCACAAACACTTTGAGGGTATGCATTTAACAAGACAAAAACCGAAGCAAAAACCATTCAATTTAGGATAACCTATGCCCAAATCATTAAACCATAATTCCAAGCACCCACATGTGCTAACCATTACAAAAATCATGCATAAAAATAATTTAAACCAACAGTAAACAATACTCAACAACATACATCAAAACCATCAATATTGGTTATCAAAACCACCATTTAAGAATCATAATAAATCTTTAAAACACATTAAATTTATGAACTAACAATGAGGAAAGAGTCACATGCCTTATACAAGATGATTCACGAAAAGAACGTGACCCCTTTAGCCTCTAGATGAACACCTGTAGAAACCCTAGCTTCCAATCTTAAAGAGTAATTTAGAGAGTGTTTTTGGTGTGTTATGAGAGGGCACAACATATTTAAAAACTTGGGAACTTAAGGATTTTAAGTGGGAAGAGTCCAGGTTACCCCTATCGTAACTGCTTAAAATTTTTGTCAGATGGTACGACTACCCCATACCATTCGTACCTTTCAATATGAGTGGTACCCACCACTTTGAGAACTTGGTATGTAATAACTGATATTTTAATGTCTGCAGCACTACACGGAGGTGATCAACATAATCCACCTCACTCTTAGAGTAGACCAAGGTGTCATCGATGAAGGCAATGACAAACAAGTACAGAAACAGATTGAAAACTCTATTCATCAAGTCTATAAATGCTGCTGGAGCATTTGTCAATCGAAAGGACATAACTAGGAACTCATAGTGACCATACCTGGTTCTAAAGGCAGTCTTTGGGATATCTACTTCCCTAATATTCAGTTGATGATAATCCGACCTTAGATTAATCTTAGAGGAACACTTCACACCTTGGAGCTTATCAAACAAATCATCGATCCTAGGAAGAGGATACTTATTCTTTATGGCCACCTTATTCAACTGACGATAATCGATACATATATGAAGGAAATTATCTTTCTTGCACACAAACAACACTGGAGCACCCCAAGGAGACATACTAGGATGGATGAAACCTTTGTCTAAGAGGTCATTTAGTTCCTCCTTAAGCTCTTTTAATTAAGCCGGAGCCATTCTATATGAGTAACGAAAATAGGACGAGTGACTGAAATAAAATCAATCCCAAAGTCAATTTCCCTATAATGAGGAACACCAGGTAGATCATCAGGGAAAACCATGGGAAACTCATTAACCATAGGGGCGGATTCTAGAGAAGGACATTCTTAGTTAGAATCTTTAATTCGAACCAAATAATACAAACATCCTTTGGAGATCAACCATTGGGCTCTAAGATATGAGATGAACCTACCCTTAGGCACTAGAGAACCCCCTTCCTATTCAATGAACACTTTATTAGGGAACTTATATATGACCTTACGGGTCCAATAATCTAAGGAAACATAACACGAATGCAACAAATCAATCCTCAATATGACATCAAAGTTAACCATATCTAACTCTATCAAATCCACAAGAGTTTCTCTACCACTAATAGATAGAACACACACCCTATAGACTCTTTTAGCAATAAAAGAGTCACCAACCAGGGTAGATATATAGAAAGGATTAAAAATAAATTTATAACTGAAACCAAAATGCACAAACATGAACGGGTCACATAAGAAAGAGTGGACCCTGGATTAAGTAAAAAATACACATCACAAGAGAAAGTTTTTAACATACCAGTCACTACATTAGGACATGCCTCAGAATCCTGGTGAGATGTAAGAGCATATAACTGATTTCGGCCAATGTTGGTATCGAAAATAAAAAAATATGAAAATGAAACACCCTTTGGTACAGGAGCACATGAAGAAGCCACAGGATCCTTATAGGCCCCTGAAGCCATCTTAGCACGATATTCACGCTGCTTGTGATCAATCTGACCATAGTAAAAAACTTGTTCTTCCCTTTATCACAAAACATAGGTGTGAACGCCCATAAAATTTACATGATGGGTGGGATTGATTTAATTGAGCCCCACTAGCCTAAGATTGGGCACCCTGTGCCTGGGACCCGCCATCATTCTTAGACCGATGATCACCTAAAGGCTTTAAGTAAGGAGCACTAGCTGTGGAGAAAGAACCAAACCTCCTCCACTTCTTCTTTAGCCACTTATCACCATCTCTTCCACTCTATTCAGAAGAACTAAACTTCTTCCCCTGTCTCTCGCTAAATTCAAACTGCTTTTATTTCTCCTCCTCCACTTGTTGCATATACACAACCAATCAAAAATATCCATATCCTTGATCAGCGAGGCAACCTTGCTCTCAAAGATCAACTGCAGTGACAACCCAGAAGCATACTTACGCATCCTAGACCTCATATAGGACACTATCTCTGAAGCATATTGAGGTAACTGATGAAATTTCAAGGCATACTACTTGACAGACATCCTCCATTTCCTTAGATTCAAAAATTCCTCTACTTTTTTGTCCCTCAGCTCATGAGGAAACAAGTGGTCCAAGAAAGTACAAAAAAAGTCATCCCACAATGCAGAGTCAGCACCATCACCCCTATACTTTTCTTATTCCTCATACCATTGGTGTGCATATCTTTTAACTGTTAGGCGACAAACTCCACGCCTTCCATAATAGTAGCATGCATAATGCAAAGAATCTTCTCTATCTCATCAATAAAGGCTTGACGATCCTCCTTAACGTTTGAACCCATAAACATTGAAGGGTTCAATCTTATAAATCGGCCAACCCTCGTGGCCTCAGATGATGAAGTAGGAGGAACACCACACTCTGACTGAGAAGCTACCAACTGAGTCAATAAGTTAACGAAGTAATGGAACTCAACATTAGTATCCTCCCCTGTAGGTAACTGGGGAGTATCAATAGGGACAGGTGGAACCCCACGAGGATTCCCTGATGCAGTGGTCCTTGCTCTGGTCTGGATTCCAGGAGTTTGATGAGCTTTGTCCACATGGTCCTTTGGTTGGATAGATAAATTTCTGTGAGCTTCATATCTTCTTAGAGGCATGATATGCAAGACAAATAAACAAAAATCAGGAGAATCCAACATCTTAGACTCTATATCTTGAATAAGACTATAAGAAAGTGAAATATTCCTAAATGCCTTATAGCCTCTCCCTCACGAGTGTGGCACGCTACACACAGTTGAAAGAGACTCTACTCGACACAGCTTTGTGGACTTCTATCCGATAATAAACCTAAGGATCTGATACCATCTTGACATGACCTAAACCAGGTCCTTGTCATAATGGGTATCTCAAACCCAACAAAGGCAAGAGACCACCCTATTTTACATGCCAACAAACTAAGCATAAACCCTGAGTCAGATGAATTATGAACATATAACAAGATAATGTGTCTAATAACACTAGAACTCTAAAATAGGTTCTTGATCATGACCAACTAGACTAAGTCCAACTGTACCAATACCCAAACAAACGGCCATAGACAAAGCCGTAATAACAACCAAGTCCATAATCAAACTATACCTTAACATAATAAGATAGGATGTAACACATTAAAAAATTCAGTCATACAGTATCAGCCCCAATACCAATGCCAATACTAAGTCTGATGCCACTATCGACACCGCCCCTACCAATCCTTAGCTATTCTAAAAAGCCTCTATCTAAAAGTAAAATAATATCTGGTCGGGACATGCCCCTGACCATTACCAAAACCGATGTACAAAACTAAACTAATGAAAAACATAAGAATCCAAAATAAGAAATGGAGCCTTCCAAAGTATGAAATCTCACCAATTTAAGTTAGTACAAGCTGTATTTGAGGTCCAAGTCTATTGAGCCAAAGATGCAGTATGACCAACACCTACATCACATTGGGATACAATGTCAAAAATGGCTAGAGGTTGGAGAGATAGAATATTACTTAAGGATAAGGATAAAAATAGTGCCAACAGTTACATAACCAATCAATCAATGCACATAACCAATGCACCCAATGTCTAACAAAGACATATATCAAGTGTATATTTATGGACTCAAACCCATTTAGCAATTTAAACCACCAAGGTTACCATTTAGCTCATTATATGGACAATAAGGATTTAACAACCATTTACAAACTATTCATAATCATCAGGAAAATCTTTAGTTAAAAATAACATTATCATGTGACTATTTAATTCTCTTATGTATTTTCACAAACACTTTGAAACATGCATTTACAAAGACCAAAACCAAAGTAAAAACCATTCAATTTAGGGTAACCCATGACTCAATTATTAAACCACAATTTCCAAGAATCCACACGTACAATCCATTACAAAAATCATGCATAAACACAATTTATACCAAGAGTAAATAATACTTAGTAAAATGCACAAAAGCCTCAACATTGCTTTTAAAACCACCATTTAAGAATCATAGTCACTATTTAAAAAACATGAAATTTATGAACTATCAATGAAGGAAGAGTCACATGCCTTATACAAGTGATTCACGGAAAAAGCTTGACCCTTTTTACCGCTAGATGAACACTTGTAGAAACCTTAGCCTCTAAAGTTCAAGAGTAAGTTAGAGAGTGTTTTTGGAGTGTTTAATCTTTTAATAGTGTGTTAAGAGAGGCCACAACATGTTTAAGATGTGGGGACTTAAGGATTTTGGGGTGGAAAATGTCCAGATTACCCCTAAATTAACTACTTAAAATTTCCATGAGATGGTATAACAAACCCATACCAGTCATACTTTTAAATAAGAGTGGTACCCATCACTCATACCTTAGGCCCACCTTGGACCCAACATTGTCCATGATACGACTTACCTAAACCAAGTCGTACCTAAACTATATGATCAGTATCCATAAACTATATCCATGGCAGAATAGATTCAAGGAAGTTTAAACTCACTCTACCATATGAGTCAATGGTACTACTCGTACCCTAACTTATAGATCAGGTAAGCTACTCATTCTAAATCCAAGTTAATTACTATGTCTCAGATTAAGTAAAGGAAAAATCCTAACCATATAACCCATCACCAACCATACAACTCGTACCCATGAAGTCATACCCATTCTAGAAACCAATCCAACCTACCAATACTGGTTAGAATACGACCAAGACCATACCAACCGTACGCCATCATACAACTTATACCCCCAAGTCATATGATATCAAAAACAAATAATTCAAAATATTTTCTAAAGGTCAAAAGGTGGGGTATTTCAGGTCTAATCCCAGAAGATATTTCCTTTTAGCAGAGAAAAAAGTTTATCCATGCGGTAAGGAAATTTTTCTAGAATGGGCCTTATTTATTAGGAATTTATACATATGGGATTATTTGTAGATGTATACCTGAGGTGGAGATGATGAGTATACTTAAGGTTTCTCATTCGTCACCAGTTGGGGGTCATCGTGAAGAAACCTGCACTACCCATAAAATCTTACAATGTGGGTATTATTGTCTAATAATCTACAAAGATGTACATGATTTTGCTTTAGTTTGTGATCAATGTCAATGGAAAGGTAACATCTCTAAATGCCATGAACTTTCTATGACTCCTATCTTAGAATTGGAAGTGTTTGATATATGGAGTATAGACTTCAAGGGTACTTTTGTGAGTTTATTTGGGATGAAGTACATACTTATGGCTGTGGATTATGTTTCTAAATGGGCGGGAGGAATTTTGCTCCCCAATAATGAAGCACATAGTGTCACTGTATTCTTGAAAAAGAACATCATTTACTGATTTCGCACGCACATGCTATCATTAGTGATAGTGGGTCACATTTTGGTAATTGTCTATTCAAAAGTCTTCTTATGAAATATGTAGTGTTAAATACAAGGTGGAAACAACTTATCATCCGCAGACTAATGGACAAGTTGAGGTGTAAAATAGAGAAATCAAGTCCATCTTAGCGAAGACAGTAAATATCAATAGGATTGATTGGTTATGAAAGTTAGATGACGTACTATAGGCTTACCATACAGCTTTTAAGAACCCCATTAGTGCTTTTTGTTATTAATTATTGTATGGAAAGGCTTTCCACTGGCCTGTTGAACTTGAACATAAAGCACTATGGGCTTTGAAAAAACTGAATTTTGAGTAGCAAGATGCAGCTAACTCAAGGATGAATAGAATGAATTATTTGGATAAATTCCTACTTCGGGTGTATGTAAGTTCTTCACTTTACAAAGAAAATATGAAGCTACATTATGATCGCAAAATTGAGAAGTGAATTTTTGATAAAGATGACCAGGTATTACTTTACAACTCAACGCTTCACTTGATTCCAAGTAAGTTAAAGTCTAGATGGTATGTAAGAGTGTTCTCATATGGTGCTTTGGAATTGAAGTGAGATGGTTAAGCCCCATTCAAGGTGAATGGGCAAAGAGTAAAGCACTACATGGGTAACACTAGGGAAATAAATGTGATTTTTGAAATGGATCTTAGTGAAGGCTGAGTAACAAAGGTAACTATGTCGTGTCATGACGTTAAATCAAGCACTTTATGGGACGCAACCCATGTTTCTAGGTGGTGAAATTTGAGTGTCTAAATTATCCATGTTGTGCCGCTACATTAAATCAAGTGCTTCGTGGTAGGAAACCCATGTTTTTGTACACTTTTATTTATAATTTAATATGTTTGTTCAGTGTGTAGGACTAAAGATTGCATAAAAAAGCCATAAAATTCAAGAAAGTAGGTTATATAGACTCTTCATGAGTTGTACGTTCAGGGTACGACTCATGAGGACCTGGGATATAATTCTGAATCAGGTAAAAGTTTTATAGAGTCTTTGCGACTCTCAGAATGAGTCATGCCCTCAATGTACGACTCGTCACACTGAGTCGTATCGGCTCCAGAACCAAGGTAAGGTTCTAAGTTTTTACAAGAAGAAGAAAAGACCCGTAAGCTTGGGTACGAGTCATGCATATGACTCGTACCCAAGCTTAGCAGGTCAGGGATCATAGGTTAACCCAACATAATAATCAATTTAAAAAAGGAATTAGGGCACCCGATATGGATACCCAAAACCAAAATCTCCTCTAAACCAAAAATACCTTCATCTTTGATCGATTTTTGAGCTCTAAAAGCACGATTTACTTCGAATCACCTTCCAACTTTCTCGGATTCCTTCACATTACATGAAATAAGCATTAATTTGGGTAAGAAAATACAAAAAGCCTATATCTCAACTACTCAAGTAAGTTCCTTCTCACAAATGCTCTTTATTTCAAGTTAAAATTGCTAATGTGAGATAATTAAAATTTGATTGAAGTTGAATTTGCTTGAGTGTTTCCATACGGAACACTAGTCTTGGGAGTTAAGTTGAAAATGGATATTGGGGAAGAAAATGAAATGTTATGTGGAAATTTTATGGTTTTTGACTAATTTAGGGATGAAATTGTTGTATAAAGTAGAGGGTAGTTTGGGAATTTTGAATTAATGTAAAATCTAAAATTGAACTTCAATGTTGCAGTGGATACGAGACTCTTTAGGACTTGTACCCACAAGACACGGGGTCGTAATAAGACTTGTACCTACTGACAACATAGAAGTCTAAGTGAGTATAGACTCTGATATGGATATGATTTTCCTTAACGAGTTGTATGCAAACCATACAACTTGAACACTTAAGTCGTAAGGACCTGGGTAGATATTATATATTAAAGGATTATTTTTGGACTTCTTACGACTATTGGTAATGAGTCATACCTTATCTGTATGACTCGTTAGGAGGACTCATAAGCAGTCCAATGAAAAATCATCTATGCACTATTTAGCATACAACTGGGTTATTACAACCCATACCCAGTCGACACGGCTCTTACCCTTCAGTCGCACCTTGTACAAATCATGCACATTGATATTTATTTTCTTTCTTTTGCTTTATTTTCCTTATTTAATCACTAATATATATGTACATTTAGGTACAATGCCTTTAAAAGGTGCGTTAGCTTCCACACAAGTGGCAAAGAAAGGGAAGAAAAAGGCACAGAACTCAAGTTCTAAGTCCACTGAGTCATCGAACAGTAGAGGTGACATAGTCGAAGTGCAAAAGAAGGGACAAGTTGAGCCAAGGGACCAGAGAATGGCTCGAGGAAAGAAAATAGTTACCTCATAGGACACATATCTATAGGGACCAAGGATGAAGAACTCGAGTACCTCCCCTCCTCATAACCTCTGCCTTTAGAGGCAGAAAGATGATGTAGAGTCCAGTTCTAAGGAAATGGGCTTGGAAAATGCTTGTATGGAGGAAATACATACTAATTTGATTGATCAATAGGACCCTCCACTATCTCTTGCACCTACTCCAGCGCCCACAGTTGAATGATGAGGGTACCCTGATATGCATGATACATATAATGACGGGTTGAGTAAACTCCAAAACAAAACAATCAAATAGAGTTTGTACCTTGAGTGAAGGTTGAATACTATAGGGATGACTGAGTATCCACAGGGCTATCTGTGGAAAGGTGCTGACCCCATTGCCGTGTTATTAATTCAGAGTATGATGGTAAACATCTCCCCATGTATTATTTCAATTTTCTTACACAGACCGAATTATCAATGTCTAGTGAACACTAGTGAAATAGAGAACAAACCTGAGGAGATACAAAAAATCACTAGGAAGCAGATGGGAATAGAGGACAAAATGGGTCATTTTAGGTGAATTTTTGAATTTATAGCGGCATACGGTGAGAATCGAATTTGGGTAGTCGACGGCCCAGGATTCGTATCGTAGAAGATAGAGAAGAATACACTCAACTTTGAGGAAAAGGCATGATGGACACTAGTCCAACATCGGTTCTGTTCCACTATTAGGGACAATGTATTGAGCCCAGTGCGTATAACTCTGATAGTCGAGTTCATGGCCGATTATGAGTTTGATATTGGCGAGTTCTTAGCTTGGGAGATGAGAGACCGAGTTGCATGTGGAGAGAAAATACTACTGGTGTATCCGTATTTAATCACATAGTTGTGTTTAGTTGCTGGGGTACAAGAGCTCCCAGGCATTAATGAGATGATAGAGGTCACAAACACTACTGACTTAGGACTGATCAAAGATGCAACCAACCCATTAGCCAAGCAGGCACAGAGAGGTACATTTGGTGCCCCACCTTTGGTTCAATCTATAACACCTCACTTGAGTGGTATGCCATCTGGGTTTATTATGATTTCATAGGTCATGTGGACCGAGGTGATAATGAGATTAGGCACTTTGGAGGCCAAGGTCTGAAACATATATAGGGATGTAAAGCCCTGGGTTGATACTTAGTTGGCAAACTAGGATAAAAGGGTATAGAGTCAGCTAGATGCCTTTGAGTTATAGATTGCTCGACAGTTGGGTTGCGGCCAAACCTCAGATATTATAGAGGTCAAGTAAGAGGTGGTGAAGATAAAGAGGATGGTTTTTGAGCTATACGACAGGCCGGTTATCCCAGAGCGCAGGTTCACGACTATCATGCCCGAGGTCCATATTAATAATATTTGGGATTTTACATACCAGGTAAAAGAGACACAAGCGGTACAAGAGACCCAAAAGGAAAGAAAATAGAGGAAAATAAGAAGGTGGGAAGAGAAGGAAGAATTAGGAAGGCTAAGGGAGATAGACTACAGACTGAAAAGGACAAGCAGTCTAGGGTCCAAGAGATTTATGCTGGAGCCCAAAGTTCAACACTGGCCATTGATGTTGCTGAAGGGGATGGTGTTGTGCCCTCGGCAACTGATCGAAGCCAGTCCCGATAGTTTATGGACAGTTGATGATAGTTGAACACACTCTGAGGGCCCATATACTGATATTGCTTGATCCGACACCTTGATCACATAGGTATATTCCCGATCCCGTGTACGTTATTTTTTTATAGATGCACTAGGGATAGTGCATGAGTTTTAAGTTGGGGGTGGGGGTGTACCAGATTACCACAGGCTATACTTGCCATGTTTCGAAGCCCGTGGACACAATCTTAAAAATTTGAAGAACTAATGTATTTTGTTTATGTTTCTGTGTTTTTGTTATTTTTGTGTGCTATAAATAGCTGAAATAGGAGGAGTATAAGTACTTCTGGTAATTGAGTGTTTTGAATGACTATGCTTGAAATTTTTATGCGGAAAAATTTGTACCCTTCCTAAATTTTTATGTGAACTGTGTGATCGTGTCTGTGTGTGAGACATTTGAGAATATAATAATGAAATAAGGATTAGGAATAGAATAACTAGGGTGAAATTTTGTAATTGCTCGACAGGTAGTGCCTAGAAATATAACTCGGTGTGTGTATGTAAGGTTTTACAGAGTTCCCGGTGTACCAGAATCTACAAATTTCCCAGTTGCTTTTACCTAGGTCTAGGATAGTCAAGTAGGAGATGATCATAGGCCATTTTTTTGGTAAGTCCACCTGATCCTAAATTCCCAAACCAAATGAATGAATCTCTTTGATCCAAGTGTTTGAGCTTAATTCACCCATTTTTTTTCTTTACACCAATTCTGCCTTCCCGTTTCCCATAATGAACCTATTTTGGACCTGGTTCTCTTTGGACACTATGTACCTCAACTTAAGCAAATCGCCTAAGTTGACACTGGCTATTATAGAGGTGTGTAGGAGAAAATAAGTATGAAGAATGAGGTATAAAAGCAAAATAATTGAAATACGACAGGTGCAGGTAAAATAAAAGAAAAAAAAGAGAATATATATATATATATATAAAATACTCTAAGAAAAGAAAAAGAAAAAAAGTGGGAAAATAAAACCATACTAGGACCATGAAATGTGCTTAAAATAAAAATAGAGACATAAGGGCAGAAATAAAATGAAGAAAAAGTAATAAATAAGTGGACCTCGATTAAAGCATAGTGTCAAGGAGGAATAGTCACAAAATAAACCCCAAAAAGATACCATACCATCCCCTAAACTACTTTACAAGATGAATAAATTCCTTCAGTGATCCTACCTCGATTGTCCAAAAACCTAGGAAGAGAGCATATGGGAAAGCATATGGTATTCTGTATACATCGGTGATACTTCTTGTATAGCGAAAGTGTCATTCGTTATACCCCTGAATAAATGGATTAAGATTAACTAAGAGTGAATGGGATTTCTTTAACAGTGAGCATGCTTGGGTTATGTTGTTAAGTTGCAAGGTTGTTCGGTTAATGTGAATTTGTATATGCTTAGTTTTCTGTCACTACTCAAATGCCATCATCGGATTCCCATGTATTTCTCCTTGTCCTATACAAAGTTTGAGTCTTGAAAAGTTAAAATTAGGAGGGGAATAAAACGGTTAAAACTTTAATTAAAAAGTCACTGGCAGAGGTATCTTAGGATCTCCCAGTTTAACCATCATTTCTGTGTTCTTTGATAATATGTATTTTCTGTGGAAACCATCGTCTCCATGGAAACCCATGACTTTCAATGCTTAAAACCATGAATTCATGCCTGGACTTAGGTTGTTTTAGGAGATATGATGTGCTTTTGTGCCTACTGCAGGTTAAATAGGTCAATGTTAGTGTTACGCTGAAAAATGCAGAAAAAGACTTGTTCAGATCAAGTTGCAAAAAGGTATGAGTCCCCTCACAAGTCATCAACACCTTATACGACTCGGAGACTGACTCATAATCACAACAAAAACCAAGGCAAGAAAGAAAAACCAAGTGTAGAGAAGATACGTCTGAGAGTACGAATTGTAAGATGAGGGCACGACCTGTATCATAAAGACATACAAAGAGTAGAACCCAAGGAAGCAAATTAGAATTGGAGTGTCAGAAGAATACAAGTCGGAAGTCTTAGTATGGCTCGTATGATCAAATAATATCTAGAATAGTTTCAAAGATTGGAAATACAAAAGTCCCAGATGGATACGAGTGAAGGCCATGAGTTGTATGGTTAAGGTATGACTAGTGAGCAAACGCTGTAAGAAGAACATAAAGATTGAAGCCTAGAGGATTAGTCACTGGAGAACATACAAGAGGCCTGGTATGACTCGTAAGGAGAGCATACTAGTGGATAAGTGAGTCGAACCATGTGCCTATATAGCTTTTCCTTTTCCATTTTTATTAGGATTTCTGAGTATTTTTCAGATACTATAAATACGCTGGGTTTTATCTTTTACTAGGTTACATCCTTTAACATCTTTTTAACTTCTAATATACTGTATTATATACTTTTACATTATTCTTGAGATTTTGGGTTATTGTCTAATAGAAGATTTTAGATTTTATTTTTCTCATTATTGTGAAATTAATTAAATGTTTTCCTTATTGATTATCATAGATTGTTGCATGAACATGAGCGGATAAATTCCTTGACTAGGTTTGTGGGAACCATAATGGATTAACCAAGTAAGGGAAGTGGGACATCCATATATTCTAAAGTAGCTACATGTATCTTAACCTTATTTATCATAATTGACCATAAAGCTACATTATTTAAGACAAAAATTTTAGACTTACTTCTATCTTATCTAATCAACTCGACACCCAAAAGGTGAGAGTTGAACTGAAGTCATAGATAAGGAGCAATAAGACGATGCTCTGAGACTCACAAGGTAAAGGGTGAGATTTATCAACACGTTTACAAGACCATTGATAATACACAGCTTGTCGACTTTATATGCCGAGGGTCAAAATAAATGGGTTGAATATGAGACACTTACAAAGTTAAGAAGACTAGGGGAACACATTCCTAGTGTTCATCTCCCATTGTTTACAACTCAAGGCATTCAACTTCGGTTACTACTTACTAATTACTTTCTAATTCCCCCATTTACTTTTCTGCACTACTCGTGGATTCCATCAAGTTAAGCAATTGTTCAACGTTTTCCCTGTGGGTTCGACCCCAACCTAGTTGGGTTACTATTTTTGGCATCGACTGCAACATACTTATTTGGAGGTTAGTTATGGGAGAAATCAAAACACATAAGGGTTCAACCTCATAAAATAGCCAACCCTTGTGGCCTCAAAAGATGAGGTAAAAAAAGTACCATGCTCAGCTTGAGAAGCTACCAACTGTGCCAACATATGGATAAACTGAAAAACTCAACTTTCATCATATCAACTAGAGGAGCTTAAGAAGGGATGGAGGGAACCGATGCAACTCCAGGAGGACAATCAGGAACTTAGCCCCTAGACTGAGTCAGGACCCGGACCCCATAAGTAGAAAGAGTACCATCAATATTTTCCTCAAGTAAGATAGAGGATTTTCTATGAGCTTCTAATCGTCAAGGAGGCATGATCTAAAAATTGAATAAATAGGAATTAGAGGAGAATTCAGGACCTTAGACTCTACAGCTTGAAGACAAAACACAAGAAAGAGAAACATTCCTAAATTTCCTGTAGTCTCTCCCTTAAAACTGTGGCGTGCTACACACCCTTAAGAGAGACTCTACTCGACACAACTTTGTGGACTTCCAATTGACCAGTCATGTTGCGTGCCTCAAGCCATGGTTATCTTGGTTAGCCTGGAAGACATGACTAGATACTCAAAGTGACCATAGCGGGTTTGGAAGGCTTTCTTTGGAATATCACATTCCCTAACTTTAAGCTGATAATGGCCGTATCTAAGGTCTATCTTGTAGAAATTACTTGCACCTTGAAACTGATCAAACAGGTCATCAATTCTCAGAAGAGGATAATTATTTTTTACTGTGACCTTGTTAAGCTAATGATAGTCAATGCACATAATCAAATAACCATCTTTCTTTTGCACTAATAGAACAGGTGCACCCCAAGGAGAAATACTGGGACTTATGAAACCTTTGTCTAAAAGATCTTTGAGTTGGTCTTTCAACTCCTTAAGCTCTGCAGATGCTATATGATAAGGCGGGATAGAAATAGACTAAGTGTCGGGAAGAAGGTCAATCCCAAATTCTATCTCTCTATTGGGAGGTACCCTTGGGAGATCTTCCAGAAAAACATCAGGAAACTCATGAACAATATTGACTATCCAAATTGTTGGAGCCTCGGACTAAGTGTCTTTGACTCTAACTAGGTTATAGATACAATCTTTGGAGATTAGCTTTTAGGCTTTGAGATAGGAGATAAAATGACTCTTGGGAGATACCAAACTCCCGGACCACTCAAAAACTAATTCATCAGGAAACTGACACTTGACCACATGGGTATGATAGTCTATAGATGCATAGCAAGAATGAAGATAATCCATACCCCGAATAAGGTCAAAATCCACCATGTCTAACTCTATTAAGTCAGAAAATATGACTCTATGTAGAACAGTAATAGGACAATGTTTATGCGCTTGTTTAGCAACAACTGACTCCCCTACTGGTTTGGAAACTAAGAAAGGCTCAGGAATCCTTTCAGGACTTATTTCAAAATTCACAGCGATTAATGAGGTCATATAAGAGAAACTTGACCAAGTCTCCAACAACACTAAACATCAAAGCAAAAGACTCGGATCATACCAGTAACAATGTCAGGAGAGTTCTCCTGCTCCTGATGAGATGGTAACGCATACAATCTGTTCTGGCGCTGACTGCCAGCAGTGCTAGATGAAGTGCCCCGAACAGGGGTGGGACGAGGTACTGGGGCTAGTGTACTAGTAGTCTGTGCCTGAGGTCGAGAATCTCTGTTCCCCTGCCTAGTATGTGGACGATCTTTAATTTTGTGGCTCAGCTTGCCACAACCAAAACAACCCCTCTGATTCGCTAAACACTCACCAGGATAATATCTACCACACTTAGCACAAGGAGGATAGCAGAGTCTGTTACTTACACTGTTCTGTGACCTAGACATGGAAGACCTATTTTCTTACTCTTGCCTGGCTCTAGGCACGAGAGCACTAGCTGATGAAGGTTCTGGCATAGTCGAATGAATCTATAACTGTGGGCGGTTCCCTCTATGGGACCTAGCCTGACCATACTCATATTGCTCAGATCTAGCCCTCTTGTTACCCCTCACTCTATCTCTCTTCCTTATCTTATCCGCCTCTATCTACTGTGCATGCATCATCAACCTATCCAGATCCATATCCATATTCAGTATCGCCTTCCTACACTCTTTTAGTACTAAACCAGAAACACCTATCACGAACTTGCTCATACTAGCTCGGGTGTCAGAAATCAAATCAGGAGGATACTTGGCTAATTGGGTGAACTTCAAGCAGTACTCCTTAACAGTCATAGAGCCCTGCCTTAAGTTCATAAACTCCTCAATCTTCACTTCCCTCATCTCAAGAAGAAAAAAACTAGTACAAGAATTCAACTTGGAACACCTGCCAAGTAATAAAAGCAACACCCTCTATGCTACCCTTCCTTAACGATACAACCCAGTCATAAGCAATATCCTTCGACCTGTAAGATGCTAGCTCAACACTTTCTTCCTCAAAAACATACATCACCTGTACGATCTTTTTTACCTCTTCAAGGTATAAATAGGGGTCCTCTCCAGCCTTAGACCTATAAAATTCTGGCGGATTAATCCGTATGAAATCACAAATCCTAGAAGCAGCTAAATCACCTCTATGCTGATTTGTAACTGCGTCCTAGTTATTGGACTGAACATTAGTGGTGATTGCTAGGGCTAATGCCTAAAGGCTGCTCGAAAGTCAGCATAAGACACTATCTCATTCAAGGGATCAACAGGCTGGGGTTAATCATTATTGTTTTTGTGGGCATTCTCTCTTTTGGGAGGAAATTTCTAAAATAAAAGAGCACAAATTATTAGATTAGAGGGAAAATTGTAGGTATGATAGAATCTAAAAGAATGAAACAACTTTTTTCGAAAACATCTTGTAGTCTTTTGCTCATAGATGTGGCGCACTACACACCAATAATCAAAACTCTACTCAACGTGGCTTATCAGACTCCCTAGGACTCCTTAAACCTTAGGCATTGATACCAAGTTTGTAACGCCCCAAAATATCCTCCCAAAATGCCATACGATGCTTAAGGCTACAAGTATCCCCAAGCTAAACCTTTGAGCCTATTACTACATATAATAACTCTATTCGAGATGAAATAAACAAAACACTGGTACTGTCATATCAAATGATATGTAATACGAAGCAAATACTCAGTCCAAATGACAACAAAACAAGAAACATCAGTATACTAACAATCTGATAACTAGTCTAACAAAGCCTCTAGTACTCAAGTCTACTAGAGAGCCATTAGGACAGGTCCCCAACTGACTCAAACTGAACTAAAAGCAATAATATGTCTACTAACAATACTAAAATGTCTAAAGATAGTTTCTGAAACCATGAGGACTCACCACTATAGAGATGTAGAAAAAGGTACTCAAAAATCACTGATGAGGCTGGGACTGAGTACCTGAACCTACATTATAAGACAATGTAGCACATAGATTTACATGTGCATCAACACTTGGGAATGTACTGAGTATATGAGGGTGTATGCATTTATAGAAAACAATATATATACTCTTTAATCAAATCATGCATGCAAATATGAATGACTCACATAGCTTGACTACGTCTACATTATAAAGATCATAAATCACATAGAATGAAGCATGTAACACAAATCTTGTGAGTCATTATACTTTAGCTTTAACATCTGAACTCTTCTCTTATTCTTATTACTCGAAGACTAAAGAAAGCTATAAATAGTACTTTCCAACTCATGCATATACCTCATGGAGAGTAAAACTTCATTAATGCTTAAAAACTTAGAACTCTTTTAAAATCAAGACACTTGGAACTCAGAATTCTATAACTCTTACTAGTAGCAGAAACTACTTTCTTCTCGAGAAAATTTTACTTCAATGAACTATTTTTAAAATCTTACAATTAGGGAAAATCACTTATCTCAAAGCTTTAGGGAAAATATTCTATCTCAAGGGAGGTTCTCTTAACCGACATAAACCACGCGAGCTACATGGAGTCCAACGTATTGCCCTCCTAATGAAAAAACCTCACGTTGGGGAGAGGCGTTATAATCTTGCCAAGGAGTATAACCTTAACTCAGTGATCACTTATCTCAGCATTGGGCCCATAATTCTCAATCCTACAGTGGCACATAGTTCTAGGGTATGAAACCATAGTAACTTACCCAACCGGTGCTAAATACTACTCTCTTTAGTTAGCTACGCTCATCTCAGGGAAATCCACTTTAAAATAATCTCATGGTTCATAAAAACCCCAACTATACAATCTGTAATCTCATTTGGTAAGGTGGATTTCAAATCTACTATAACCATTTAGGTCAAAACTTTCACAATAATCTTAAAATACTCAAATCATGGGTGCTTATAGCACAAAATTTCATAAAAACTGAAATCACAAGTAGGGTTTAATGACCCATAATCAAATCTCAAGTTAAGACTCATCAAAATGCATACTAGATATCATATGGACTCATAAATCATACAGAAATCTAGAATTTACAGCAATTTGTCTCAAAATCTCAACATACTTATGTACTTCAATTTCTAGAACATTGGCAAATCTCAAAATCTCTTGCATAGCAATATTGGGTATGAACCCACACTTCAAATTCATAGGAGAACAGATAAAGTCATGTATCTTTGTAATTTAAAACAAGTTTTAGGCACAAGAATGAAAGAATTATCCTTGTTTAAACCCCACATACCTTAGATTGTGTAACTAGATGAACAAGCTAACTTGAAACTCTTCTTCTTACTCTTTGAGAGAAGGTTCTTAAAGCCTTGGACTTGGGGAACTCAAATCTCAACTCAATTTATAGAATCTATAGTGAGTTATTGAATTTCTTGGAGAAGGGTTTTGGAATTTCTCTTAAGGGAGAAACCCTACCTCTAGCATATTTTAGAAGATAATGAAGTCATATGTTTTTTTTGAATATATCAGTGTATTAAAAGGGAAAATACCCAAAAAAATCCTTTTAAAAATGACTTAAAAATATGGAACGATATTTATGACGGTTGGAGTGATGGTCCGTCACTAGTCTGGCGGTCCATCGGATCATCCATCGTACGTTGGTCAGAAAAATGCCACACTACCTTAATGGCAATGGTCCTACCGATGGTCTTTCGCTAGCTTGATGGTCCTTTGCTAGTTTGACGGTCCTTTGCTAGCTTGACGGTCCGTCATCTTAGCCGTCGCACTTGGGCTAGAAAAGGGAGTCGCTGCCTTGATTGCGACGGTCCAGGTAATGGTCCGTCCCAAAATCAATGGTCTGTCACAAACTCGATGGTCTGTGAACCTGTCCGTAGCACCTAGGCAGTTTCAAAAACTCTTAGTAATATGGCCATAACTTCTCACCACGATACCGGATTTGGACAAATTGGTATCGTTGGAAAGCTAATTCAATTCTCTATATCACAAAAGGCCGATATTAGGGAAATTCTACATGGATTAAAATATTTCTCACTTGGGAAGTCATCCCTTACTCTTCTTAAAGATGAAACTCAACTTAAGAAAATCCGGGGTATTACAATATCACCCCCTTGGGAACATTCGTCCTTGAATGTCGGTTGTTAGACCAAGAACACAGGAAAAATTGAGTACACATAGCTGAAGCAATTTGCTAAACAACTCAAAATCTTTCTAGACTCTTTAATACTTTAGAAATTGCAAGAACTCATGCAAGAATAGATTTATAGCTGAACTTTAGATTTAGAAGGGCTGAATTAAGGAAGAATAATACCTTTGTCTTTGTCTAAACTCGCGGAAAAGAGGTGCGGGTACTTAGCTCACATGTCTGCTTTTGCCTCCCAAGTAGCCCCCTCAACTGACTGGTTTCGCCCCTAAAACTTTGACCAAGGGAACCTTATTGTTCCTCAGTCTATGGATCTGAAAATCTAGGATCTCAACAGGAATCTCATCAAATGAAAGACTATTCTGAATATCAGCATTCTTCGAAGGATCCATTACAATGGAATCACCAATTTTCTTCTTAAGCATGGAGACATAAAAAATAGGATGAATGACTGATAGCTCTACGGGCAACTCAGCTTTATAGGTTACTTTACTAATATGTCTCAAGACTCAATAGGGGCCCACATAATGGGGACTAAGCTTCCCCTTTTTACCAAACCTCTTCACCCCTTTTAAGGTTGAAATCTTTAAGTACACCAAATCACCCACCTCAAACTTAAGATCTCTTCTTCTCACATCGACATATGAATTTTGATGACTCTGAGCTATCTTTAACCTTTCTATAATCAACTTCACCTTTTCCATAGCCTCGAATACCGTATCAGGTCCAATCACTGCAGCTTCACCCACTTTAACCCAACCTATAGGTGATCTATATCTTCTACCATACAAAGCCTCAAATGGTGCCATCTCAATACTAGCATGGTAACTATTGTTATAAGCAAACTCTATAATGGCAAATGCTCATCCCAATTACCTTTGAAATCAAGAACACATACCCTCAACATATCCTTTAGAGTCTGAATGCTCCTCTCAGCCTGACCATCTGTCTGCAGATGAAAAGAGGAACTCAAATGAACTTGGGTACCCAGACCCTGCTGAAATCCTCTCCAAAACTGAGAAGTAAAATAAATACCCCTATCGAAAATGATAGACAAGGGAACTCTATGCAACTTGACAAACTCTAAAATGTACAACCTAGCATAATCCTCAGTTGCATAAGATGTATGCACGGGAAAGAAATGCATTAACTTAGTCAGCCTGTCTACAACAACCCAAATAAATCATGATATGATGTGAAAGAGGTAAACCAGTCACGAAGTCTATATTCACCTATTCCCACTTCCAAGTGGGTATACCAAACTCTTAAATCACACTACCAGATCTTTGGTGTTCTACCTTAACCTGATGGTATATTGTACACTTTGCAACAAACTCAACTATATTCTTCTTCATACCACTCCACCAATAGATTTCCCATAAGTCGCGGTACATCTTGGTAGCACGGGGATGGATTGAATACCGTACACCATGCACTTCAGCCATAATCTTCTACCTCAGATCATCAAAACACAAAACACACAACCTACTCTACAATATCAGTACACCATCTCCCCCTTAGGAGAAAATCTCTACCTTTTGGTCCTTAACTAACTCGTTTTTCTAGGGAAAATTTTTCTTCAAGGAACTATTTTTAAAATCTTACTATTAGGAAAAATCACTTATCTCAAAGCTTTAGGGAAAATATTCTATCTCAAGGGAGGTTCTCTTAACCAATATAAACCATGCGAGCTACATGGAGTAACTTTTTATCCTCCTAAGGAAGAAACCTCACATTGGGAAGAGGCGTCATTCTCTTTCCAGGGAGTATAACCTCAACTCAGTGGTCACTTATCTTGGCCTCGGGCCTATATATCTCAATCCTACAGTGGTACATAGTTCTAGGGTATGAAATTATAGTTACTTACCCAACTCAGTGCTAAATACTACTCTCTTTAGTTAACTATGCTCATATCAAGGATATCCACTTTAAAATAATCTCATGTTTCATAAGAACCCAACTATAAAATCTATAATCTCATTTGGTAAAGTGGATTTCAAAGCTAGTATGACCCTCAAAATACTCAAATCATGGGTGCTTATAGCATAAAAGTTCATAAAAACTGAAATCTCAAGTAGGGTTTAATGACCCATAATCAAATCTCAAGTTAAGACTCATTAAAATGCATACTAGATATCATATGAACTCATAAATCATATAGAAATCTGAAATTTACAGCAAGTTATCTCAAAATCTCAACATACTCATGTACTTCAATTTCTAGAACATTGGAAAATCTCAAAATCTCATGCATAGTAATATTGGGTATGAACCCATACTTCAAATTCATAGAACTCATAAATTCTTGTATATTTGTAATTTAAAAAAAAATTTGTGCACAAGGATGAAAGAATTATCCTTGTTCAAACCCTACATACCTTAGATTGTGTAACTAGATGAACAATCTTGCTTGAAACTCTTCTTCTTACTCATTGAGAGAGGGTTCTTGAAGCCTTGGACTTGGGGAACTCAAATCTCAACTCAATTTATAGAATCTATAGTGAGTTCTTAAATTTCTTGGAGAACGGTTTTGGATTTGATCTTGAGGGAGAAACCATAGATCTTGGATGTTTTGGGAGATAATGAAGTCATATGCTTCGTTTTGAATATATCAGGGTATTAAAAGGGAAAAGACCCAAAAGATCCTTTTAATAATGACTTAAAAATACTGAACGAGATGTGCGACATTTAGAGTGATGGTCCGTTGCTAGTCTGACGGTCCGTCAGATCTTCCATCACATGTTGGTCAGAAAAAGGCACACTGCCTTAGTTACGATGGTCCTAGAGACGATCTATCGCTAGCTTAATGGTCCATCGTCTTGGCCATCGTACTTAGGCCAGAAGAGGGATCCACTACCTTAGTTGCGATGATCTGAGCGACGGTCGATCGCAAACTCAATGATCCAAGAACCTGTCTGTCACACCTGGGAAGTTTCGACAACTCTCAGTAAAACGGCCATAACTTCTCACCCCAATACTAGATTTGGAAGAAATTGGTATTATTGGTAAGCTAATTCAATTCTCTACATGAAAAAAAGCCGATATTAGGGAAATTCTACACAGTTTTAAATATTTCTCACTTGGGAAGTCAACCCTTACTTTTCTTAAAGATGAAACTCGACTTAAAGAAAATCTAGGGTATTACACAAAATATCTAGGCTAGACACTGGATGACATATGACTTGGACCCTACCTCTTTTATCATGTACATACGACTCATTTGGAGTCTTCTCGTACCAAGAATAAAACTTGGCCGATTGACACTGACCAATATATGACGGGTCCTATACTTGTATCCACACCATATGAGCAGTATGGTGTAAGTCGTATAATGTACAAAAGGGTCAACACTCAGGAAATTTCCAAGGGGTAAGACCTAGGGTGTTTCATTAAAATTATGATTTTCTTTTCCTAATCTCAACCTCTCTTCTTAAGCTAATATCAACAGCAACAACAACAACAAAAAACCCAGTGTATTCCCACCTAGTGGGGTCTGGGGGGGTAAGATGTACGTAGTCCATACCTCTACCTCTAAAGAAATAGAAAGGCTATTTTCGATAGACCCCCGGCTCAAGGCACGAGATACCACACAAACACATAGTAAAGCACAGAAGCAGATTACATAACATAAATACGGCACCCATAAGTAATATAAAACAGAGGAAAGCAGAGGAAAGCAGAGGAAAGCACACAGATTCGTAATAAAACATGGAACACTGAACACGGAATCATAATAGGAATAAAACCCCCCCGCGTAATTCCCTACACTAGCGACCCAAACTGGCCCTAGTCCTCTGCCCTAATTCGCGTCCTCCAGACCTTCCTATCTAGGGTCATGTCCTCGTTGAGCTGTAACTACTCCATGTCCCGCCTAATCACCTCACCCCAGTACTTCTTCGACCTACCCCTACCCCGCCTAAAACCATCCAACGCTAGCCTTTCACACCTGCGGACCGGGGCATCCATGTCCCTCCTCTTCACGTGTCTGAACCATCTCAATCGGGCTTCCCACATCTTGCACTCCACTGAAGTCACACCAACCTCTCTTTTTAAGCCAATATCGAATACAATAAAGTTCTCAACTTTTGCAGTCATTAATAAGGCAAAAAATACAAAGAAAACCACAATACATTAAAGAACATCAATCAAGAATGATTTTGCACATTCTCTACTTCGTTATTCCATCAAGGTTTCCATAAGCCTAGTTTGGTGGTTTAGCCGCTCATGTTTGCAAGAACACCTATTGAATTCATAAAATAAAGAATTTGAGTAATCTTACAATATTTTAAGAATAAAATCCTAAATCTCAAATTAATATCCAACCGTAAAAACTAAGAACAACGGATTCCAAGATCAAAAGTTGGAGTGCATCCGAATCCTAGAACTCCTAACCAAAATGAAAAAATAAAACTAGGTCAGTAACTACCTATGGACCTACTTATGAATCATAGGTACTATTTACGGACACTAGGTGGGTCATAGGTGTCAGAAGGAATCAAAATCTCTCTAACTTCATCCTATGATGGCACTTACAAGGGGCCTAAGTGGCACTTATGCCTCGTAAGTAGGTGTTGTAATACTCAGACCAAATATTTAGACTCCAAATCTTCAAAACAAAATTTCTCTAATACATACATGGCCACTTATCCATACCCCACTTTGTGGGAATAAATAGGGTATGTTGTTGTTTTTTTTACATACATGGACACTTATGATGGCTGTAAGTGCCACTTACATCCCATAAATGGGTCAATAAGTGGTCCCTTTGCACACTTCAACTTTGTTTTCTTCTATGTTTGCTCCAAAATCTAGTTTCTTGCAAAACAAACATAAAAACATATCTTATCTAACAAAAAGGACCTATGTACTTGTATATTTTTTGATTTTAAGCATCGAAAGTTCCATGAAACCATTTCTCATCAGCACCCTCAATTTAGAATGTGTACATGTCCTCAGGTAAAAAACACATAACAAAAAAACACGATGCTTAACCAAGAGAAACCTAAGGCACCTGTAGAAGTCAACTCCATTTCAGCTTAAAGTTCTCACCTTCTCCTATTTTTAACTTTTCAAAACCAACTATGTAGATCTATGTAGCACAACATTGCGACACAAAGGAATCAACCTATGGAATTATATTGGTAATAAATAATCAAGAAAATATGAAAATTACACTCCTCTAATAGATAAGCGACTAGTAACTTAACCCAAGTATCCTCACAACAAGGAAGCACCACTCTTCCAGTATAATCATGCATGTCAATGAAGGGATGATATGAGACACTCACACTCATAAAAAAAGTTCTAATCAAAGTGCATAGAATACCATAGGATTACGCTTATTTTCTTTACCTTAGTTTTTTGGACATTTATACTAGGATCACTACAGGACTTTATTCATCTTTTATTGTAGGATTGGGGGCTAGTATGGTACATTTGGAAATTAGTGATCAACCCTCCTTGACACTACAATTACATTTCAGCTCCACTTGTCAACCCATTTTTTCTTTTATTTCCTCTCTTATTTCTCTCTTTTATATTTCATTAGTTACTCAGGTTGGGTTTGGTTTCTTTATTCTTTAATTTTCTTTTCTTTTTTCTTTTCTCTTTTTCTATTTATTTTTTCTTGTACCATACCCAACCCTACTTTTTTTTCTCTTGTTCAAACCCTTCTTCATACCCAATTTTAACTACGCACCCCTATAATTACCACCCTCAACTTAGGCAATTTTCTTGAGTTGAGGTGCAATGTCCAAAGAGAGACTAGGGCCAAACAAGATCATTGTAATTAATTTTGGAAGGTGACTAGGTAAAAACAACAAAATAGGTCAATGTAGGCTCCTCTTTTCAAAGCCTATCCATAGTCTATAGTCGGGTCCCGTAGCTCCTCTTCATGGCTTTTCTTGGTCCTAACAATAGGGACCATATAATTAGCAATAAGAAATTAAAAATCATTGCAGAAACTGAGGGTAATGGCTATGTGAAGGATGGAATGATAGAGGGAATGACTAAAACCTAGATCTTTACTAGTGAACGTTCCTCGGCATGTAATATAGCCATCCTAATAAATCCTAGATAAATTAGGAGCCTGGACCTCATGAAATCATCATTGACTTAGACCTCAAAACTTTTAATTAGGGTATGTAACTCTATTATGTGCTATGTCAAATTTTCCCTCAGATCGAGCCTCAATAGTCTCTATTGTTATTTAGACCCAAGGTTGATCTGTCCATATAACCTGACTAAATGAGTCTCTACCCAAGTTAGTCAAGTAGTCACCTAATTACTCCACTCAACCATGCACTACAAAAACTCGCATGGTACACCAATAAAACTAGTAGTTTTGGGCTGAAGGGATAGAGTAGATGCCTCAACTACCTCTAAAGTAAAATTCAGGGTAGGTGCAAATATGCTCATAACCCCCTCCCCACCAGTAGTAATCATAGAATTAGTTCTCTACTCACCCGTATCAATATTAATAATAACCTTCAGCCTTTCAATAGGATTGACCAAAATAGAAAGCCCCTCAAAATAGGCCTGACAAGAAATAAAAGGTGGTGGTGTAATCTGTGCAAGGATCGAGTTTACCGCATCCTTGATCAAGCTGATGTATTCTATACATGTCTCCTTAATCTGATAATCTACCTTAGGATTAGGTGGCACTACAGCTGTAGCACATAACTGCAAAATTAAACAAGGGAAAAAAGAATGATGGTCTCACCAAATACTCTAATATGGATCTCCAGCCAGATTAATCTGACAAAATCTATGTCATATCTAGAAACTATGATGCAAATCAATGTGGCTCTATCCCATATAATTATATTTTCCAAAGAAGTCAAACTCACTCTATGACGTAACATGGTCCACCAAACTTCCGTACAAAATGCAATGGTGCCTACTTTATCTTGCCCTTGCCCAAAATACATAGGGTTTCAACGCCCAACTCAATAATTTAGGTGGTTATCCATCTAGCAAAATCAAGTCACCATTTTCTGTACTCTATATCCCTCATAACTCTCCTATTCATAATATCCTTATGAGAAAGTCAAAATCAGTTGTCGATATTGATCCCTCATAATTTGACCAAAATAATATTCGGTGGATGGCTGCTTAAAAAATATCTACTCAGACCCTCCTGATCAATATGTTTATCAGTTGGGACTGCTTAACTCTTTTACCCTCTAGCGGGGCAATCAAGTAAATAGTATAAGATATGAGGCATAGAATTCCCAAACTATAGCTAGGCTTTATGAACCTTGGGGATGAGTCATCCAACCCAAACAATAGCTCTCAAAAGTGGCCTACAGGTCTAGTGCCCCTGCTATCCCGATCAACTTAATCCAGAATTTTACTGATATACTATGCTTTAGGCACCCCGGCTCTATTATGAATCAGTCTCTCTAAAAATAATGTTGTATCACCTACAAAAACTATCTCAGGAAAATCTCAAGTATAGGCACGACTAAGACATGTGTGGTCGAAGAACCTAGGGCAGTAGGTTGAAAAAATATGGGCAGAGTATTCCTTGCATCTTGGATGATTATCTTCTGTTGATGATAAAGATATCTCCTGTGCTACTCGATCTACACCCTCCTTAGAATAAGGTGTAGTAGAACAAGATTTATAATTACTAGCTGACCTGGATGCATTCTCAACACCTCCTCAGACCAGGAGTCGAATGTATCTTCCTTCTTTAAAAATTCTAAAATTATCTCAGACTAAATCTTATCTCTAGGCCTAAACCTTAAATCAACTTCCTTCTATGAACTATCTTCTAAATAACCCTATCCCTCCTCAGACTGGGGATACTGTGGTGTTGAGGTCTGGGGCATCTTCATTCTCAACCTTTGAACAAGTTTAAGTGCTGCAGTCTTGGCCCCTACTTGTGCTGGTACAGGCTGAGAGCCCGATTGAATAATGTGGAAAGTATTAGGGACTATCTAAATAGGAGATGGGGTAAGATGACTACCTAATGTGGCAACAAATGATGTATCTACAACCTGTCTTTATAATCAGCCATGAGTCTGTCGTGGGGCCAATGACGTGCTGTCTTAGATCACGAGCTACTTATTCATGAAGCCACTTTTCTTTGGAGACTCATCATAGACCCTAGACTGAACTCCCTTCTTTTGTAGAACTTTTGGTGCCATAGTACCTGAAATACAATAATGGAAACTTTTAACGACCTAGGTAAGGGATAGTTATGGCCCTTACTAATAGGCCATAGGTAGTATTTACTGGGGCCATAGGTACCTCATAGGTACCAGATAAAGCCCTAAAGTCTTAGGGTTTCAGGTCTTACACTTACAAGGGAACTTACACCCTCGCAGGCACTACTTATGAGGAACGTAAGTGCCTATGTAAGTACTATCCTGAGAGTAAGTCAACTTTTTCTCAAAATTATTAATCCACACAATGCATATTTCACTTTTTAACCCTATGTCGTACACTACAACATGTATCAAATTAAGTTCAACAGGTATTGTAAAAGTATTTTTGAGCTTTTGCTCTCATTGTTCAACTTCTACTTCCATTTTAAAGTGATTACAGGTTTTCTAAACACAAACCATGCAACAAATTCAATATTACTCAATTTAGGCTCCATAATTTTCAAGATTTATAAGAAAGTATCAGTTGTAGGATGTATCAAACGATATTCTTAAAATCCATAAGCAAGAACATATTATCACAAGTTGGATCCAAAACTTATTTACATATATTCAAAGAGTTGGAAGTAGAATATGAACAAGGTGAAAAAACCCTATTTTCTAATGATTAGGCATGCAAGTGATGAGATTTTGAGATATTTTTGCCTTTTATAGATTAAGAGAGTATTTACGAGTTTGAGTAGGAATGGGAGTTTTAAAATTTAAAGAAGTGGGACAAATGGATCAAAATTATTGGTATTAAGGGAAGGGGTAGGGTCAGATTGGGTCGAAATTATTGATATTATAACACCATGTTTTGATCAACTTATGGAGCCATTTATGGCCCATAAGTACCATTTACAGCCACCGTAAGTCATTTCATAATTGGTTCCTACAAGTAATTTCCCTCTCTAATTTCTACTACCCCACTTATAGGGTCATAGGTTGTAATTATGACCCGGGTAAGTGGGTTTGTCAGTACAACTTCAGAGATCCAAATATCCTTATACTTTCATTCTGACATCTATGGCACCACTTACCTATCATAGTTTGGACCTACGACCACTCGTAAGTAGGTTCGTAGGGCCACTTACCTAGACTTGTCTGAATTTTGTATTTTTTACTAGCTTCCAAGTGTTTTCCCATGCTTTAAACCTAGAAAATGAAAACAAAGTGAACACTAATACATTGGGTTGCCTCCCAATCACCGCTTGATTTTACCTTGCGGTACAATGTGGCTATGTTGGATACTCAGACTTCACCACAAGCCCATGGATTGCCTCCTATGATGTACCTGATTTAACGTTGCGGCATGACTCAATTGGCTTGGCTACTCAGACTTCGCCAAGGCTTACATTGACATAAATCTTCATTTTCTTAATATTTCCCATATAGTGCTTAACACGTTGCCCATTCACCTTGAATGGGGTTGCTCCATCTCTTTTTAACTCAATTTCACAATGGGGTAATACTTTGACCATAGTGAATGGTCTTACCACCTTGACTTCAACTTTTTAGGTAACAAACAAAGTCTCAACTTATAAAACAGGACCATGTCACCAAGCTGGATCACCTTTTTCTCAATCTCTTTGTCATGATGCTCAAAAGGGTGCCCGATTGATGTTGATTTAAAGTACCTGACATCTTACCAAAATGCTGTTCAAGCTACTTAATTATGGTAGCATGGTATTCTACTTTCTGGCTTAGTCCCAAAATGTCTTCCTTAATCTCCTTAAGGAAATTCTCAAGATTTTCTAACCCCTTGATATACTTAATAAGTAATTCTTCCACCCTTGAATTAGTATGACAAAACCCAAGTGGAATGTAAGCACAACTATTCTCCTTATAGTCATCGTTTCACCTCTAGTAACCATCTCTGTCTTTGCTCTAATCCCTGTATCTGTCCCTCATAATAGTTTCAACATTGATTCTCATGCCTTGAGTTCCAAGTGTCTTGATTAGAACCTTGGATCTTGGCTTGAAAACCTACCATCTCTTTATCTAGGTACTATACTTCCTCCTGAATAATAGAATTATACAACCTAGGAGCTTTACTTTGTGTTGTCACAATATTTATTCTTTTGGAATTCATAGTTGACAATTGTTTAATTAGTAACCCCATATCCATCCATATCTGTGCAGCTCTTGAGCCTCTATATCCTATGATTCTCTGCATACTAGAAGCACCAATAGCATAGGTACCAGATCCTCTTTCCACCTCCTGAGTATGCCACCCATGGTGGTATTAGAGACCCAGTCTATGCTTTTTGCAGCTAATTTACATCAAAGTCTCTTGAAATCCTCACCAATAATAGTATCAACGATAAATTTGGTATTGGAATTTAGGGATCTATAGAATATCTCAAGAAAATTCCTCTCTGAAATTCTATGATTAGGCACCATCATTAATTTCTTCTTAAATGTAACCATGTCTCGTACAATGGTTTTGAATGCAATTGCCTAAAATTATAGATCTCATCCTTAAACTGCAACATTCTATAAAGTGGAAAGAATTGGTCTAAGAATTGTTTCTACAACTCATTCCAATTAGTGATGGACCCATAAGGTAGTTCCCCTAACCATAATATTGCTTTACCAGTAAGAGGGAATGGGAAAAATTTGAGTTTGAAAGCTTCCTAACTTACCCCTAGTAAATTATATAAAGTTTAAATCCCAATGAAATTCATGAAGTGCATGTTTGCATCATCTGACGGCAAACCAGCAAACACACCTGTTAGATTTAATAGCTAAATCATAGAACTTGTAATATCAGACTTCACTCCTTGGGTAAACTCAAAAGGAATGATAGCTCCTATCTCAATAAGCTCAACATACCTAAGTTTTCCTTCAAATCATCATATGCTGGCAAGTACTGAAAGACTGGGGGATGCTTGAGCACTATCTATCCTAGCTCTATTGAGTTCTTCTCGATGCTCTACTTCCTACCTCAATCTTTACTTTTGAGTTGCATGACAGGTAATAATATCCCTATCACATTCTCTCCAGCTAGTAATTGTAAATATAGTTTGCATGCCTGTTTCTTGAACACCATGAGCAAGAATATCTTGAAGCCCCCATGAAGAGTTTCATGACTGTGCTATGATATCTTGTGATTCTATCATAGGTTTCTTTAAATCTCTCGATTAGGTGGGATATAAGGATTGAATTTATTCTGAATACCAAGTCTACACTAGCTTACACCCTAAAAATAGTAGAAAGGCAAAAACGAGCAGCCTCAACAACTTCAATCAATCAATCTATAACTGTATTCCCCAACAACGATGCCAAAATTTGATGTCACCCAATTATACCTCCAAGAAAGTACAAAATCATCACCATAAAATATAGAACCCAAATAAAGGCTAGGTTTGAACCCATCAGAAATAGGCTAAATCTTTATCATGAACTTGCTGAAGTGGCCGAAAAGTAAATGGGCAAATATTTTTGAATTTAGTAAAGTAGTAATAGATCTTGCTTGCTTTAGGTTGAAATCAATATGATATGAGTACTAGGATTGTGCTCCCTCGACTTCCTAAATCTGTAGATTTATCGTGCTCTATTAAACTATAACAATGCCTTGCTTGTAGAATCTAGCAAGACATATATCACCAACCGTATTATAAACGTCTTTGGTGAATGTCACTCTTTACCTTATAAGTCTCAGAGTTTCTCCTTACTAACCCTTGCCCTGGATCCCAATTTAACTATCTTCTTTGGGTATTAAGTCAATTAGATAAGGGTTGGTATCCTCAAATTACTGTTTTGATTTTCATTTTCTAATCTCAAACTCTCTTGTGAAGATGGTATCAAATATATCCAGGTTCTTAAATTTTGCAATCGTTAAGAAGACAATCAATGCAAAGAAAACCACAATACATGCAAGGATATTAACCAAGAATGACTTTGCACTTTTTATACTTTATTATTCCATCAGGGTTTCGACAATCCTAGTTAGGTGGTTTAGCGTCTCATGTTTGCAATAACACCCATTGAATTCATAAAAGAAAGAAGATGAATAATCTTACAATAATTTAAGAATAAAATATAGAATCTCAAATTAATATCAAACCATAAAAAACAAGAATGATGGATTCTAAGATCAAAAGTCAGATATAAGAATCAATATAGTGTAGTAAGTATATAGAGTGAGTAAAACAATACAAAAAAATCAAAGTCATACTTATAGAATATGTCGAAACTCTAAAAATCCTAACCAAAATGAAAAAACCAAAACTAGGTCGGTAACTACCTATGGGACCACTTATGGGATGTAGGTACTATCTACAGACCCTAGGTGGAGCATAGGTATTAGAAGGTATCAAAAGATTTTAAAACTTCCATCTTTGATGTCACTTACGGGGGGTGTAAGTAGTACATAAGCCCCGTAAGTAGGTTTTGTAATGCCCCAAACAAATTTTCAAAATTTCAAATCTTCAGAACAAAATTTCTCTGGAAAATATGTTGCCACTTACAATGGATGTAAGTTACCCTTAAAGATACATAAATGGATCCGTAAGTGATCCTCTGAACACTTCAACTTTCTTTTCTTCTATTTTGCTCTAGAACCTAGTTTCCTGCAAAATAAATACAAAAAACACATCGTATCTAACAAAAAAGACCTAAGTATTTGCATATCTTTTAGTTTTGAGCATCAAAAGTTCCTTGAAACCATGTCATATTAATTCTTAAGTGTTTTCTTCTTTAGCGACCAATTATCTGCTTAAGCGGCTGCACTAGTTGATGCCTTTCACCAACAACTTAGCAAGAAGGCTATGCTTTTTATAGAACCTTCGAGATTTGTTTGGAATCCGGTGAACAAAAATGAACTATGCTAATAGGCTATTTTTAATGAAAATGCCAAATTTTTGAAAGTGAATTGTTTTCAACAAATTAAGCCCCGAGACCCCTTTAAGGCATAATTTATTAGTTTTACAAACGAAGGGTCGAAATGTAGTCTAAAGGCTCCAATACCTAACGAACCTTGGTACTAACCCAAATATGATATTTTAGACCTAATGGAACTGTTAAAATCTCCATCCAGTACTTAAAATAACAAATGTTGACCAAAGTCAGCTATATGGCTTTAATAGCCTCCAAAAACTACAAACTCTGACAAATCAATACCGATCGCATCTGGAACCATGACAACCATATCCAAACCCCCAAATAATTATATAAACTATAGGGAATGGCAAAATGGTGAAATTACATCAAAAGAAAGATTTTACAATTTAGCTCATTACTTTCAGTTTGTCAAGGATTAGTAATGGGAATCTTTTATGTTTTTAAGAAGAGGTTAGTTGGGTCAGTTGTGTCTTTAGATAGTACACCTACATATAGACTTAGGTATGATCAGTAGATTAATGTAGAGGTTTCTCGCTCACAAGGTAGTATTGTAGGAGGTTTCATAGCTTACCCAACTTGTAACAAATGTATGATGAAACTTCCTTATGAGTGTTTGTATGGTTGGGAAGGTTCCTATAGATATGGTTAGATAGGTTACAAGCTCAAGGATCACCCTTCTACTATAAAGGACAATAGGGTATTTTATCATCAACTCTAGCAGGTTGAAATTTTCAAAAAGGCACTACTTCAGGTGTAAACGATAGTCAAAACCACTTCTATACTTTATTTTCTTATCAGGTTCAGGAGAATTCCCCCGATATTATTACTGGTGTATTAAAAGTATTCTTTCTTGATGTTTATGACTTGTTTGATCATAAGTCTACTTTTTATTTTGTAACCTTAAATGTTGCCTTTAAATTTGGGGTCTGTCTCAAATAACTCTTGGAACCTTTTTTTATTTTTGCTCTAGTAAGTGAGTCAGTCATAGCCAAATGGGTATACAGATATTTCCCAGTGTCAGTCTTTCATAGATTCACCACAGCTGATATAATTGAGTTAGACATAATAGATTTTAATGTTATTATTTACATGGATTGATTACATTTCTGTTATGCCTCAGTCGGCCGTAGAACTAGATTTCTAAAATTTCAATCTCCAGATGGACCTATCTTAGAGTAGAAAGGTAGTTCTACAGTGCCTATTTATAGTTTCATCTCTTATCTTAAGGACATGAACATAATCTCTAAGGTTTGTATTATTTATTTAGTACGGTTTAACGACTCTATGTTTGAGACTCCATCTTTTTAGTTTTCTCAATAGACTATAAGTTTCTAAAAGTATTTTCTAAGGATCAATCTAGAGTCCATCCCAAGTAAAAAATTGAATTTGGGATTGACTTTCTTCTGAATACATAGCTATATCTATTCCTCCTTATAGAATCATTTTAATTAAGCTTAAGAAATTGAAAGAATAGTTGAAAGACCTTTCAGATAATGGTTTCATCCATCCCAGCATTTTCCCTGAGGTGATCCAGTTATTTTTATATGTAAGAAATATGATTCTCTCAAAATATGTGTGAATTACCACTATTTAAACATAGTTACAATCAAGAATAAGTATACAATCCCTAAAATTGATGACTTATTCGGCCAGCTTCATGGTGCTAGTTGTTTCTCTACGATTAACCTCACATTTGGCTATCATCAGCTCAAAGTTAGGGAGTATGACATTTCGAAGAAAACGTTAGAACTTTGTCTGGTCAATATGAATTTGTTGTAAAAATATGATGAAAAAGGTATTCAAGTGGTATTCAGATAAGTTTGTCATTACCTTCATAAATTACATCCTCTTTTATTCTCGAGTAAGGAGGAGTATGCGGATCATTTGAAAGTTATGTTGTGGGCACTCAAGGATTGTTAGTTGTTTACTAAATTTAGTAAATGTAAGTTTTAGCTGAAGTAAGCTACATTTCTTGGGCATGTTGTGTCTACAGAAGGTGTACAGGTAGGATTTCACAAGACCGAGGTATAAAGAACTAGACTAGACCCATTTATACATCACACATTAATGTTTGAGGTAGTAAAAAACTGGCCTTGACCTATTTATCCATCAAATATCAGGAGCTTTATGGGCTTAGCTAGTTACTATAGGAGGTTCATTGAAGGGTTCTCACCTATTGTGCTCCATTAACCAGGTTGAATAAAAAATGAGTAAGTTTCAGTGGTGCAAATCTTGTGAGAAGACTGTTCAGAAGTTAAAGTCTTAACTCACTTATGCACCAACTTTGACTCTACTAAAGGATTTAGATGATTTTGTAGTCTATTATGATGTTTATAGTATTGACCTTAGATGTGTTTTGATCCAACATAGTAAGGTCATTAGTTTTGCTTCCAGACAGCTTAGGGGTCATAAGAAGAACTACCCAACTCATGAACTCGAGTCGGCAGTATTTTCCTTACAGATTTGTATGGTGTTTACATTAATTTATTTATAGATCATAAGAGCCGTTAGTACATTTTTAGTTAAAAAGATTTTAATCTTCAATAAAGGAGATGACATGAGTGTGCTTTACTATCCAAGCAATGCTAATGTAGTGACCGATGCTCCGAGCAGGTTGTCCATGGATAGTGTGGCTCATGCTGAGGAACAAATTAAAGAATTGGCTAAGGATTGTAACATGTTTGATTGATTAGGGTTTCATCTTGTAAACTCAGTGGATATGGTATTATCATTTTGAATGGTTTTACCATTCCCTAATATTTTTGAATCATAGAAATATGAAACACTAGATAGACTCCTAATAGGCTTGTATATAATGCTAGCCTTTAAGCTATCAAACCCACATCATCAAGAATCTTAAATAGATCGGTATTCCTGCAGCTAGGTTTTCCCCTCTTTCAAAAACACATGAATTTCTTCATGGAAGACACATTAAACAATACGTGCTCACCCGACTTAAAGTACATGTCTCTTACCTTGCAGTAAACATATTCCATCTATCTTTTTTAGGATTCCAACAACATATCCTAAATGAACCTTACTTTCTCTTAAGTTTCCTTATCAAATCTGCACCTAAAGGCTTCACATCACATACCTTGAACCAACCTATGGGTGATCTACACCTTTTCCCATAAAGAGATTAAAATAAGGCCATGCTAATACAATGATAATTTTTGTATAAGAACCCATACAACAGTAACAACTGATCCCATTGACCCCTAAAATTATCCACTCATTCTCATAGCATATACTTAAGTACTTGAATGGTCCACTCAGACTACTCATCGATCAGAGGATGAAATATTGTACTAATATCAAGCTTTATGCCCAATACCTAATGTAACTTGTGATAGAAATTAGACGTAAAATAAATGCTTCTATCAAATATGATGGACATTGGTACACCATGCAATCTTTGAACCACTTTGACATAAATCTTGTCTAACTTCTTTGTGTTATAATTTACCCTTAATAAGAATAAAATGAGTTGACTTTGTTAGCCTATCAATAATGACCCAAATTAAGTGATACTCATTGTCCCAAGGTCTTAGGAGGAAACACCACTAAATCCATAACAATCCTTTCTCACTTTTACTCAAAATGGGTATCTTTTGAAACAAACCTCTAGGATTTTAATGTTATTACTGCCCTTGCTGATGGTTATGAAAATTGGCCACATACTTTACTATATCTCTCTTCATTCAGGTCCAGTAATAAAACTATGTCAAGTCATGGTACATATTGGTTGCATAAGGATGTAGTGAATATTAGGAACCATGAGCTTCTATAAGAAGACTCAGAATCACATCATCCACATGAGCTACTCACACGTACCCTCTCACTCTTTAATACAGAACGCATCAAGTGTGTCGTCTTAATCTTTACCACACACCACTTTGTTTGAATCTTGTTCCACATTGTATCCTCAAATTTCTCAGTCTTAGTTCAATAAAGGATTGTTGACCTTACCTCCATACTATCAAACATTCCATCCCTCCCAGGTACTCTAAACTACATAAACCATATTGCTAGAGTTTAGATATCTATAGCCAAAGGTTACCTTACCACTCTCAAATAAGGAACACTGCCCACACTTAGATATTTTTATCGCAATGCATCCATCCAAAAAAGGCCTTTATTGTATTATATTAGATGGTCACATCATAATCCTTTAGTAACTCCATCCACCACCTCTTCCTTGGATTCAAATCCCTTTAAGTAAAAATATGTTGTAAACTGTCGTGGCCTATTACATCCTCACATTAAATACCATAAAGGTAGTGTCTCCATATTTTAGTGTTTAAACCACCGTTACCAGCTTCAAGTTATGAGTTATATAATTACCTTACTAGTCTTCAATTACCTTGAAGCATAAGAAATCTAATTCTTGTCCTGCATCAATACATCACTAAATCCAAAACCTAAAGCATCACAAAAAATAATAAAATCTATACCTTTAACGGGAAAAGAAAGGATGGGAGTTGTGTTCAAAATAGTCTTGAGCTTTTCAAAGATCACTTTGCACTTATCAAACCAAAATAAATGGTATCTTCTTTTGTCTCAATTTTTTCAAATGAGTTGCAATAGAGACAAAATTCTTAACAATGTGTTAATAGCACACAAGATCCACAAAGCATCAAAACTTAGTCATAGAGTTAATACGAGCCCAACTCTTAACAACCTCAATCTTTTAGGGATCTATCATCACCCTCTTCTCGGAAACCATACATCCTAAAGAGCCTATTGAAGGTATCAAAAATTGAGTTTTAGAGAATTTAGCATAAAGATTCTTTTTCAAAATACACAAGACTAAGCTTAAGTAACCTACATAGTCCTTTTACTCTTGGAGTAAACCAAAATGTCATCAATAAATACAAAAAAAACATATCCAAGAAAGATTTAAACATGCCATTAATCAACTCATAAATATTTGTGGCTTATTAGTCAATCCAAATGAAATCACTAAGAGTTCTTCATGTCCATGAGGAGTCTTAAAAGTTGTTGAGGTATATCCTCAAGCCAAATCTTTAGCTGGTGATACCCTGACCACAAATCTATCTTGAAAAATACAGAAGCACCCTATAACTAGTAAAATAAACCATCTATTTAGGGTAAGAGGTACTTATTCTTGATTGTAACCTTATTTAACTACTCGTAGTCTATACACATTCTCATGTTGGCACTTTCTCTCAAGATGTCTTTCATCCATCCAGTGTTACATGTCCATATGTTTACGAAATATATTTCAGACTCCTATTGTATACTTGAAGTTCTGACCTTGCATCTTGATTGTATGAGGAGGAACCAATGGCGATTATTAATACACAAGTAAGAAAGTTTTGGTTAAAGGAGTTTGTGTTCATTAAATTTATATAGAGAAACCATATTGTTGAAGAAGCTTTGCGGGATTCAAGAAAATGATATGCTAGACAAGTACTCACATTTGTTTATATCTTGTAGTATTCACTTGTTTGAAATTTAGGGATTCAATTTATTAAGGTGAGGAGAATTTAATACCCCATATAAGTTATAAGAATAATTTTTTAACAGGAAAAAAATTATATACATAACTGAGCCTTATCCTATTACACGTTAATGAGGGTATCAAAAATTACTTAAGTCAATTAGTGGTTTTTGCCAACTGCTTATGAAAGAAAAAAAATCAAAGTAGTTGGTATCTATTGACGGAGAAATAAGGAAAAGAAAAACCCCAAGACGTTTATAGATAGTATAAATAGAGAAGTAGAGAAGGAAGGTAAATTTCTTAACTTAGTTTATAGATTTCATTCATATATTTTATGACTTCAGGTTTGGGATTATGAGTTTAAGAATATGGGGATAAGGAAATAGAGAAATCGATTAACATCACATAAACTAAGTATACTATAGGATTGAATTGTAAACTATCATATTTTGGTAAGGAACAATAGGCTAAACTTGAATGATAGTTTAAATAATTTGACGCACTAGTTAAGAAATTTGGGTAAAGTAGGGTTTAACCATTGCAAGTATCATTAATTATGAATCTTGAAGGAAAACAAACTAATCAATAATATCGCAATAATCTGATTTAGCAAGAATAATAAAAAATTATGTCGATATGATTATAGGTAACATAACAGAGATTATTTTGGAATGTAAACCAAAGGATATTAATAGAATCAAAATTTGTTTGGTAGTTCATGAATGTTATACTGGACCTGTATTCTGATTATTTCAATCAAAAGGAGTCATGCAGATTGTTTGACGTGAAAAGTTTGCTATTCTGACAAATGTACTATTAATAGTAACCTTACCATAATTTGTCCTTTCATAGCTTGAATAATTTATACTTGATTTTTAAGAATTATAATATTAAATGCTTTATGCACGTAGGATAATTCTTATACTTGATAAGATACTGAAATGATTATTTGGGATGTTCTTGCTATTATAAGATATATTTTTAGTAATTTGAGATATGATTACTACTATTGTGAAAGTTCTTTACTTACTTGAGAAATAAGTATTTTGACCTGTACTTTGTTCAAGTTTATATGCAATGTGATTTTGTATGGACTTAAATGCCCTATATTATTTTGAAAATGCTTCTATAAGAGTACTTACTATTTACAAAGAAAGTATAAATGGGAGTAGACCTTGATTTGGATCTTGTAGCTAATGGTGGATTCGTTAGACCTGGTGCGCCTTGTATTTATTGATTACTGACACAACCTTTGTTAGTGGGAAGGTAGAACTAGCATATTGTTACTGGTCACCCTCAAGTAGGGACCTATTGATAAAATATTTGATTCTCTTATGAGGGGTGCACTATTATCGGCTATAGTAGAGTGTCATACTAATTACATGATTAATTCATGGAAACCTCATAAAGCATAAAACATGATATGATAGTATTTGTTTGTTATTACCAAATTGTTAAATTGATTTCTTATATGATGATTTTCATTTTTTAAAGAACATTATTTCATAATATTTTCTTATTATCATATTAGCCTATTTTATAACTAGTCCATATTAAAATAGTTGTGGTTAAGTATTATTACTCACTAAGCTAGCATCTCACTCCTTGATATTTTTTCAGAGAACAGATAATAGTGAGGATTTAGTTCACTAGAGCATATGGGTTGGAATATTCTTGGTAAATCCTGCACTTATTTGTGTGAGTGAAGACTTATTTATTTGATATGGTCTTTTTGGAACTCTTATAGTCGTGCCTTAGTCATTTTCTTATTAGGATCATGAGTATTTTTTTGTTATTATCGACTTATGGAGTATCTGACTACTTGTCATACTTTGGAGTTAGATTTAGTATTTTTATTTCATTACGAATAGAATATTGATGAAATTGTGCATTATGGTGGTGGTGTTGGATATCTGGTTGTTATTTTGAGACAGGGAAGTTTTTGGATATGTCTAAAAATAGGGAAAACTCTATTCGATTATCTATGGAAGACTAATGAGGCTTGGTTTCGGATTCTATCCCTCTTAACGTTGGTCATGGCCCTATTTTGGGTTTTGATAGTTTTTAGTTTCTTGTTCTTAAATTTCTATTAATATATTTTGTTTCTAGTAGATCGCTTGTAGTATTATTTTATTGGGGATGAAAGCTTGCCAAAGCCAAGATAAGGTGTTCAAGAGAATTGGATCAAGTAAATACTTTCGAAGATGCTAGGGATGAAAACTTGAAGTACAACAATTTGTTCAAATGTAAGAACAAGAACGGAGCGAGAAAGAAGCCATACATTGAAATGGTTATTTCAAGCATTCACTAAAAGGAACACAACCAACAAAACTCTTTCTTCATAAAGGGTATAGTTGTATTAGCTAGTGTCTTTCTTTTCTATTCCAGTATACATAGTAGTTTTCTTATTTCCCTAGATTAGATTATCTTGATGTTTGAATACTAAAAACTCTTTTTTTGAGTTTATATAAAAGTTTATTTCATAACAAAATTTTGCTTCAAGTTCAAATGCCTCTGCTCTACTATAAATGTCAGGGATTTCAATTCCAGAATACTTAACATCACAAGATTTTGAGACCAACTTCCTTATGTATCCACACTTTGAAACTTGTGGGAGCTGCGTGGATACATCAAAGATAGAGCTTTTTAATCAAGAGTTTAACTTCTATACACCAAGATTATAAATAATGAGGAGGGATAATACATAAACAAACACTCAAACTTGGCCTCAACTGGCAAGTAAAAATTCTAGCTACGCATAATACATAAAAGGACCGCCCAAACTTGGTCTTAGTTGGCAAGTAATAACTTCAACTTTGAGAATGCATATCCAGACACCTTAAATTGGTCTCAAATAACAACTAAATACTCTAACTTGTCCCCATTGTGTCTCGCGGACAATCGACATTGATGTGACATATAAATTTTGGAGGTGTCTAGATAGTCATTTTGTAAGTTAGAGTGTTCAACTGACATAGTAGATATGAGTTAAGATGTCTAGATATGCACTGTCAAAATTAGACTGCTTAGTTGTCAGCTAAGTCAAAGTCTGAGTGTTTGTTTATATATTATACCTAAATAATTTTAGATTATTAGGACTCTAAAGATAACTACAAGAAACTAGCTGTAATCAGTGTAACTAGTTAGTGAAAAGAACAATCTTGATAGTGTTCCTGAAATCCAGTGTAACTAGTTAGTGAAAAGAACAATCCTGATGGTGAAAAAATCATGATGGCTTTTGTAAGATTTCATAAGCATCAGCGCTAGCAAACTTGGAAAAATTTTCAAGTTTCCAAGAACGACTCATGATTTATTCAAAATCTGATATATGCAAATGAACTATGTAACCACACTAAATTCGATGTTTCAAAAGCATTAGAAAACTCAAATTTTCCATTCGAGGTCGTTTAGATCAAATGCAGGTCCCACACCAAACTTTCAATTTTCCAACTTTCCAACCAATAGGTCAAAATGAGATTGGGTGCATTGGGACCCAAACTAGGTCTACAAAGCCTAAAATAAATATTCCATATCTGCTGGCATAGTTGGAATTTGCATCCGAGATTATCTTAATGAGGTTTTTGCCCGGTGTCCATTTGGGACTAGCAAAGACTTGTAAACAGCGAACTGGCTCTAAAAAACAAATGAAATGCCCAGTAACCGAACTGTCAGTCCTATCAAGTCATAAATGACTTGGGGAAGCTATGGGAAAGCTATAATCGATGAATAGAAGTGAAAATATGAAAAATAACCTGGAGGGTCATTACAATATCCACTACTAAAAGGACTTCCATCCCTGAAAGTGAACGAACAAAAAAATATTCAAAGCTCAAAATGATGAGGTACTAGGCCCGCAGGCTCCAACCATGACTTCCCAGATAACCTCAACGAAGAGAAAACACTTCCAAGGGATTTTACCATAGGTATCCCTTTTTTTACCAGCTCTCTTACTTCACTTCTAAGTAGCCAAAACTCAATCTCAACCACCAGTTGGCCTTCAACTGAACCGAAAAAAGATGATGCACGAAAATTAGAATCACAACACACTAATACCATCTTGAGACACTCACAAATCAACAAAGGCTCATCCAATCCAAATCAACCCGAGGCATGAGTCCGACGACTGACTCCAAATACAAATATAACTTTTTTTTACCAATCCATACTTGTTATCTATCCAAAAAAAAAAAGGAAAATGACATAAGTTTCATTTGTGCAATCTCATCACAAAGAACTTGAAGAACTGAAGTTGATCCACTGAAAGTCCATACGACAAACGTGAGAATAAGTTCATAAGGCATTATCTAGGTACACATAAAAGGAGATAATCAAGGAATACAATCTATGCCAATGCTTCAACTAGTCTGGATTGCAACCAAGACTAAAATCTAGAAGGTCAAGGCATAACTACTCATAACTGAATGATCCACTCCAGGATGTCCTATTAAACGAGAATGAAACAATACTAAATCCAACTCAACAATACTACTCCTACTGAGTATAGTATCCAAAATTCTCAAGTAGACTGAAGACCTGAGCCCAATGTTGAAAGAACAAATTCTGGGTTCGTGTGCTATCATCTAAACACTTATCACCTATAATCCATCTAAAGTCTAGAAGATCGAATGGGAAACCACAAAGTAGGCTCAACCAACCTATAAATGAAATCCTGACAGAGACAAATCGAAAATAAAGGCTACACGCAAGCTCTACAACTCCTAGCAAAAATCTCAATACTGGGGCTGAAGTGCTTGATCTCAACTATTCAAACCAAAACTAAAGATGGGTAGACTTTAATACTCAACTCTATCATAACTTCCAAATCGCCATCCCAAGGCGTTAAATTTGAATTTAACCAACAAATCCAAATCCATGTGACATACTCACATCGACTACACTGAATGAAATAGAAATATCTATACCAGATCACGCCGAGCGAAAATCTAAATATAGCTGAAAAACAAAATCGCAATAGAGGAAAATCATAGGCTGGAAATATTGGAAATCTACTCCATATTTGTTAGAGGGCATGAACTATTAAAGTATAATCAAGACTCATATAGGCCACAAATAATACTAGAAATGGAAAAACTCTAGCAACTCAGAGAAATGCAATTCAAGCCATAAACTAACCAATTCAACACCCCAATCTCGACAAATAATAACCATAGGTATATATCATCAAGGAGAAACAATCCAATAATCCTTATTAAGATGAATAAAATCTTGTATGGGGATTTCGTAAATGCACCCAAGTAGGACAATCATCACTTGATCCAACCATGAATCACATAATCGAAGAAGAAAAAAATATCGATCTTAAAATCAAGGTCAAAGTTAACACCACCACAAGAAAATCAACTACTCAAGATAAAGAATTTCCAATTTGCCAACTTAAGAAGCAATCATAGGAAATATCACCTGCCTTTATCTCCTAACTCTATGGAAGACAAGAATCATATCACGGTGCGAACGAAACATCCAATCTCCACACCAAAAATAAGGGAAACCCATCACTTCTCAACAAACCCAACAAATATGAAAAATAAATCTAGGACATCTTGATATCTATATCAAGCCTCTATCAGGCAATGAAACAACCTCAAGCAAATAATGGACATTAAACTGACCAAACTAACAAATGAGCTATATAGAAAGGAATATCCAAAATGAAAACCTTCGCATCCTAGAGGCAAGTCTAAGAATCTCAAACTCAAGATCAGGCATTATAGCTAAATTGCAAACTTTAGAACCATAGAAGTTCAACTTACCTTTGATATTATAATACATTCTTGAATCAATGTAACACAACTAACCAAGAGGGAAAACAATCAAACTTGCCTTGCTATGGGAAAGAAATCATCAAGTCAGGATATATCAACTCAAGGCACCGAATAAGAATCACAGAGAAATAAAATCCTAATTAGATAACACTAGTCTATATAGCTATCCAATGAGGATCAATTACATTAATTAATAATATCAAATAATATCAATAACCTCAAGAAGTGATAGTAATAGTAACAATAATTTTAATATGAATATAATGAATAGGCGGTACCAAAATGAACATCAATATCATGTACCACTCAAGGGCCATAATAAGGCCAATGAGCCAAGATAAATAGGACTCAAACCTGAAAGCTACACCCATAAGGAGCAAATATCAATATAGATCTACCCCATCCAATACTAAAAGAAATATACCATAGAGGTAGTCGTATAATCATGAATTCAAAAACAAGGCACACAATAATCAAAATAAACTTATCAAGGCATACAATCATCAATGGTAGACTCCAATGCATATAATGATAGAAGGAAATGCAGGAAATAAAAGCACACCATTCATGGTGACATCCAAACCATATGCTTGATGGATCCATAGGAGAACAAATCTGAATTGATCCAAACTAGGACCGACCAACTGAATCATAAGCACAATATCTCTAACTAAAGGTTCCACAATCATCATGAGGTTGATCTGAATGAGCTAAAAGACTAACAATACCATATTGAGGACACTCTCTAGGCCAATAATCGATCTCTCTGCAGTCGGAAGAAACTCCAAAAGCACAAACATGGTGACAACACAAACTAATCCTAAATAGTTGTTGACACTTAGAGCTTTCTCTATTACTAATAATCATCCTTTCTGTAGTCATAGCCTATCTCAAGAACTCTAGGCTAGCGGGGAAACATGCTAGCACTATATGATCAACTAACTCATATTTGGTGCACTCTCTAAGCTAGTGTCCTATCATGATACATCCAAAATAGATCCTAGGATACTTTGAGATATTGCCCCTCAAAATCCAGAATAGCTGTCATGGCCTAAAGACCCATACCGAAAACTCCATAAGGTCTAAGGAGACTCTGGCCGCTATGATCATCATGACTAATCTAAGAACCTCTCATAGTTTGAAATACTACCTGCGTAAAGATGATATGCCATAAGTGAATCTGACGTCTACCTAAAGGATACCCACTCCCGAAAAAAATACTAATTGTACAATACCTACGGCATGGCCTTATGTTGCCATCTCCATAAATCTCAATACATACTCTCTCTATGGCCCTTCTATAATAAAAGATCTAAGAGATGAAAGACAAAAATGCTATCATATTATTTAACACAAAATGGAGTGTCAATATTGATCTTCAAATAGATCTATACACCATGTCCTACTCTAAAGGATATTGCATAGAAAAATACATGGCCCACTAAATAAATCTAATTTAGTACTTAGAAACTGGCAAAGAAGCCCAAAGAACACCAATCAACCCAACTCTTTTCTGAGAATTACTTGATGAATCAAACGATATCCGTGGCTGGAAGGGATCTGCAACATGACTTGAAACCCCGATGCTGAACCTTGAATAGGTGAAGTAGTAACGAGCATTACTAGAGCGTACGTTGGCCTCAAATCCTAATACTAATACTAAAGATCTTAGATATCCGTCTTTGACTCTCTTGTATGATGCTGAGCTGAAGCTCTAAAAAGAAATGTTGAAGTCTCATTCGTGTCTATCAACTATCTCTCATTCAAAAAATATGTCTCAGGTTCATAGCAATGTGGACACGCGATAAGGAGTCAAGAAATGAGTTTCCTAGAATGTCCTTTTAGCCTCCTAAATATAGGTTCTGAACATCTCCACAGGACTCTACTAAATGTTTAGCTCTTGTAATAATACATCGGTGCAGCCTAGGCTCTAATACCAATTTGTCATGACCTAATTTCTTAAGTCATGATGGTTCCTACTATAAGCCACCAGTAAGTAAGCCAAATTATTATTCTGGATGGCTAGTAATAGACTACCCAAAGAGATAAAAGAAATAATGTAGAATATCTAAAATACACGATCAATTACACAATATAATCCCAAAACCTGATGGTATCAATATAAGAATTTCTACATAACAACATTTAAAAGTGAAGTACAAATGAATACAACATAAAGAATAGTCAAATACATAAGACAGAGAAAGTAATACTCCAAACGTCAGGAGCTCACTCTAAGTCTCTGAACCATGGTTGCTTTACATGATACACATATCAATGTTGATAACCTATACTATGATATACATGCTACAGAAGTGTAATATGAGTACCAAACATGTAGTACTCAGTAGGCAACTACCGACTGAGCTCCAAAGATAAATCAAATATAAATAACATAGAAATAGAATGGAAAACAACAGCTACATGTCCAGTAACCATATAAGACATCTAATAAGATAATAAGGATAAACTATCCTATTCACGCCCAAGAGACCAATATATTAAGACTAAGGAAGTAGTAAAAATGCACTATCCTATTTCAAACATATTTAGGATTCTCAACACTATACCATATATCATTGACCAATATGTAAGTAAGAGCGAAAAGAAGATACCTATAAGTACACGAAGACAAGGAATAAGTATATAATTTGAGTAAATAAAAGAAAAGAGGGATATACAGTAATGCCATAGATACATATAACTAAGAATTCATATATATATATATATAAGTATATAACAAGTTCAACTCAAAGTACAACCTAAATCATCAAAATAGCAATTTAAGATCTCTTAACCATAGCAGGAGCTAGTGCTAGAATAGTCAGGGTTTTAATCCATATATCAAGTCATCAGATGGTCAAGCATAATAATAAATCATAAGATAAAAGAGGTCAGAAACATACCTCAAGTCTCGATACTAAATCAATGACCGATTTGTCATAAACTAGCCATAACAATGATAATAACAATATCAATAACCATGCGTGTAACTGGCTATTTTGGAAAACCAAATACCTAACCGAACCTATCACGGTCCTTATCGCCCCAGGATCATAAGGTTCAATCAACATATAACACATCACAAGGCATAATCATCACCTATATCTATCCGACCCTCCCATAGGAGCTAATAGATATAGGTGCATACTGGTAATAGGCAATGTATATATAGGAATAAATATTGCCAAATCCATAATATCATAATATCATTATCATAACTGTCATTGTCATAACCATCATCATCATAATCATTCTTTGGTATTGTCAGGTATATATATATATTATTGCTATACATAGGGCTAATCAAACTCGAACTGGTAGATGTACACATAGGCACATCCATATAATTATCCTCCAGCCTTGTCGGGTATTAATATCATTATCACAATATTCTCCATCTTTCTTTTTAATTAATATCACCATCACAATATCCTCCAGCCTTGTCGGGTGTCAATATCATTATCACAATATCCTCTGGCTTTGCCAGGTTTCAATATCATCATCACAACATCCTTTTGCCTTGACGGGTGTCAGTATCATCATCACAATATCCCCCAGCCTTACTGCGTATATAATAATATCATCATAATCATCAATAAATATATATAATGGGTGCACAGATCCAAGTCATGACTAAAAGAGTTTAAGTTCATAACTCCATTACCTAGAGTGATCTTGGGGACTAAATCATGATAAAAGTTTAGAAAGAGTCAAAATATCCCATGATCTAATTAAATAGTAGTGTCAAATCATAGGACGTAATCTATCTCGATCAGATCTTTAAGCGTTATTATTAATCTCTTTTATATTTAAGTTATCCTCTAAGTTAGACAGTTATTATTGTCAAAGATATATTTTTAAGATGAAATGTGGGCTTTAACCCTTAATTAGGAAGAATAGTAATAAGATCATATTTTAACTAGAATCACACCATTTATTGATATAATGATCATAAATGTACCAAATCTATGCACGCCAGCACTAGTATTCAAACAATGAATCATAAGCATCATGCCACATCTTTTTCTATCCTATACCAGAGAGATGTGTATATATATATATATATATTTTTATTTAAACACATATAGATAAAAAAATAAACTACAATTACATCCCTTATAAGGATAAAACTTCCCAAATGTCCAATTGATATCTTAACATAGCCCTTGGCCTAATAATGTGTCTGAAATAATTATAGGATTATAATCATGGCCTTCTGCCCATATACATATTCAGAACCCATATTAACAATCATATCTATACATCATCTCATGTGTATAAGCAATAGCATATTTATTAGGCATAACATCTCTGCAAGCCATAAGGATTATTGATACTCATCTCACATATAGGAAGCATCTCATATTTACGAGGCATAATAATAATTATAACCGTCTCACGTCTATAGGTCATCTATCATGACTATGAGAAATATTATCTTTATAGTTCAATTATCACATCTACGAGGAATAAAATCTTTAAAGGCCCAATATCACTTCTAAGAGAAAATATCATCTCTAAAGGCTCAATATCATGGCCATAAGCCATTAATCATAATTCGGGGAAAATGATCACAATTTACAAAAACACGAAGTAAACTTATTCTAAAGGCTCAATAGTCTCAACTATGCCTAACCTCCGTAACTAAGTCCGCAAGGGCTAATAGAAGTCGTAGATTAAGGTAGACCGAACGAACGCAATTCTGATCCTCAATTTTCATATTTAGGAAATTTATACCACAATCTAGGCTAAGGTATATAATTCAACTTTTAGATGTCAAGTAAGCCATAAGCAATCCTATGATAGGAATTTCATCTAGAAACATGGGCATTTAAGTAAAATCCACCTAAATTACGATTTCAAGATCCCAACAAAGTACCAAATAAGGTTAACTATACTAACCATAATTCCAATGGTAATATCACACCCCAAACCTAGCATTATATCAAATCCATTCTATGAATTATTTCAATCTAGGTAGGATGTAATAGGATTTTAAAAGTGCAATAGGCATTTCACTTTATGGGTCAAAAACCCTCATCTAATCCCCAAACTTGAATAATCAAGACTATATCACTCTACCCATCATCAAACTTAACATTCACATTTACACACAATATATATAATGCATAACATCTTATGAAGAAGAGTAGACAGAAGCCTAACTCAAAGCCGAGCCGCAAATCCCTACATCATTCACCAAACATCCATCTTCACTTCATAATCTACAAAATGCCATCACACTATCAAAATCATAATTTACTCATCAATATGAGAATAACGATACCCATATTCTGTCATTATGCTTCTGGTCCAAAAATGAAACTAAAAACCTCAAGTGGGTCCCACTTTATGAAAATCACATTTTTGAGGTCAACCCAATGTTCATACATTATCAAGGAATCATAAACCTGAAGAAATAGGTGAAAACCAATCTAATTTGGGGATAAAATCAAGCCATCAAGCTATTTGGGGTTTTGGGTCAAGAACTAAGAAATTCATCAAAAGAATGTGAAATCTTACCTTACTTTGGATAATAATTGTGGTAATAGATGTTAAACGAGCTCCTAAGTCACCCAAAAGACTCAATTTAAGGATATATCACCCCTTAGGTTCTTGGCTCTCAAAAGTGAGTGAAAATGGCCAAAACACGACCTAAAGGGTCCTTTTATACCCATACTAGGTACAGAAGTGTTGTTGTCACAGTCCATGGATTGCAAACGCAATAAGACAATCACCATGACTTTCTTTCAATTGAAATAGGCCAATCATGATGGCTTTTGTGTGATCACAAAAGCATTAGCACCAGCAAACTTGGGAAATTTTCCATGTTTCCACTAATAGCTCGTGAGATATTTGAAATACGATATATGCAAGTGAACAATGTAACCACTCGATGTTCTGAATGCATTGGCGATCTCAAATTTTCCATTCGATTTCAATTCGATCAAATGTGGGTCCCACACCCAAAATTCCAATTTTCCAACTTTTTGACTAATAGGTCAAAATGAGCTCGGGGCATAGGACCCGAACCAAAGGTCTACCTAGCCTAAAATCTATATTTCAGAGTGCTGGAGAAGTTAGAATTTGTATCCAAGATTGTTTTACTAAAGTTTTTTTTCCGGTGGCCATTTGGAACTAGCAAAGACTTCTAAATAGGAAATTAGATCTAAAAACCAAACGAACTGCCCGATAACTAAAATGCAGTCCCAATGAGACATAAATGACTTGGAACAACTATAACAAAGCTCTAATCAGTGAATATAAGTGGAAATATAAAAAATGATCCGGAGGGTCATTACATGAAAATAGAGCACCATGATGAAGTCATTTCCATAACATTTGAAAGAAACTTTTTTCTCTTTGTGGAAATGTTATCATGAGTAGAGGGTTTTGTACTCTTCTCTTAACCAAGATCCCCCATTGCCAAGATTATAAAGGAAAAATGTGTACTAAGTATATATTATTTCTTGGTTTCTTTGGTTCAAATGCATTAGCATATATTGTATAATACTATCATTAGCCACCAAGATCATTTAATATGGTTGGCAAAATTCCTATTGCAGTCTCGAATGATTGATAGTACCGTTGAAATTATTCCCTTATTTCAATTGTGGGAAGGGTGTTTGACTAGACACACATTTAATAATAAGAAATAAATTTTTAGAACTTATGGTATAAAATAAGTCATAAATATTTAGTGACTATGAATGATATCATTAATAAATATGAAGATTAAAGTTAAATTATTACTATACTAACTGTGGAAATGCAGAATTTCTTTTCTTATTTGATAGTGTATGAGAGTGAGACTCTAGTAGACTCATGAGGAATTAATATCTTAGATGACACCTCAACTAAGGATAGTTCTCTTAGACAATCGGTCAACTTTATTTCATAATAAATCACATAACTATTGGTATTTCACATACAAAATCATTCAGCCAATTTACATTTTTTTTCTTATTGAATTTTACTAACATGTAATTCTTATACTAATCTAAAACTTCTAGATCTTACAACACTGATCTGAGCTCCAATTTATTTCTCTAATTCAATTTAAAAAACTGTAAGAGTACCAAGTGTTACTGATTTATTAAACAAAAGATAGAGATACATATATTGGACCCAATCTGAGTACAGATAATATGGATATCATTAGATTTCTTATAAGGTGTAGACGCTATTTTTAATGATATAATTCATTCAAATGTCGTTCATAAGGGAAATGCTCTAGGTTGAAGTACTTTAGACCGAGATTTCATCATTTTAAGAAGGAGCAACTATAAATACAAACATCTTCATAATCAGATTCAGCAGCTCTACTGTGAGACCCAACTTCCTTGACCTTCAAAACATTACTTGACAATAAATGTTTGGTAAGCAAGTCCATTTGCATCTTCATATGAGCTATGTCTTGATCATATTATTCTTCTCTTTGGCATTGCTCCACCGACATGCTAACTGAATAAGTATTGCTTGGAATATCAGAATCCCTAGTGTGCCAAGCTCTACTTTTCCTTGTCAATCTCTCCAAGATCTCAGTTGCTTCAGTAAAAGAACACTCCTTGAAAGAACCACCCGCTGCATTATACACTGTTGATTTCGTGTTTGAGTTTAGTGCCCTATAGAATGTATCCATGAAGTGTTCATCTGTCAACTGGTGATTTGGGCACTCAATCAACCTTTTTTTTAACCTCAAGCAAGTTTTATGAATAGCCTCATTAGGCAGTTGCCAAAAATTACTATCTCATCCCTCTATTGTAACATCCTAGAAGATGGAAAGAACCTTCCTAGGAAAGATCCTTTCACTTGCCTCTAGTTTGTTATAAAATCAGGTACCATCTCAGTCATCCACAAAGTTGCGTCCCTTGATAGATACAATGGGAATAACCTCAATCGAACAGCATTCTACCTAACTCTAGGATAGTCAAAAGACTTGCAAATATTGACAAAGTTCAACAAGTGTATGTTTGGATCATCACCGGGTAGTTCACTAATCAACCCTTTCAGATTGAGCAATTGCATCATTGTGCTTATAATATTGAACTTTACCTCAAGAGACAATAGGGGTACCATAATTTCTCCGATATTACCAGCTCCATCCAAATTAGTGTCACTATCATCAAAGAAAAACTTAGCCATAGGCTGTTGGCGTCCTCTACCTCATGCTTGATGATTTTTGTTGGGTCATGCACATTATTTGCAAAATTCTTGTTCAATGGATCAACCAACTCATCATATCCCAGGTCCTCATCATCCTCATTTTGGACATAATCAGGTGCATCAATATTTTATTGGTTCAACTAGGAGGTGGCAAGTGTAGCCAATCATTCTGCCTCTTTCTATGTTTCCATGTTCATCCTCAAAGTTCTAGGGAGTTCAAGATCAAAAGGTAATACAGGCTCACCTAATCGACAATTTTGTGGCATGCACAATCAATAGACTACAAACACAAAAAAACAGTAAAATTAGGAAACTATACTAAGAGTTAGTTAACACAGATAATCTTAATTGACAACTGTATTCCCCTATAACGATGCCAAAATTTGACACACATAAACTACAACTCCCTTAAAAGTATCAGTGATCCTGTCAAATATATAACCCAACAAAGGTTAGGGTCGAATCCCATAGGGAATAAGGTACTAATTAAGTTGAATGTAAATTAATTGAACTTTAATTGTAAGTTTCCACAAAATAGGGTGTTTTGTTAAAATATTTAATAAGTAAGTACAGTTTATTTGAGTGTCAATATTTTCTTTATAATGTATTAACAAATAAGAAAAAATAAACTAGAATTATGTTCACCTTTATGTTTAATCACTTCTAGATTCTAGGGTATGTGAGTTTGTACTCATATATGCAATTATCGAGAATTTGAGATAAATTTTCCATCTAAGTGTTTAGCTTCAAAGATAGTTGTAACTTTGATTCTTTCAAACTTAATGTTATAAGATGATAATTCAAAGTATTCCCCAAAAGATTAATCTAGTTAAGGTGTTAATCTATATTTAGAGGTTAAAAACTCTAAATTCTTTTCACTAATCTCTTTTCCCAACATTAACTTCTTTATTTAAGCAAGATAAGTTTTAGGGCATGTTCCAAAGTTTGCAACCAATAGAACCCATTAAATTGAAGAGAAGAGCAATATAATCACAAGCATAACACAAACTCAACAACCCATAACCTAGAAGTGAAAATCCACCAAGGATCCCATAACCCTAGTTGTGGAGTTTTAGCCACTCATGGTTAGAAAACAGATGAAAAAGCTTAATTTCATAAATTGAATATTTAAACTTACAATATAGAAATACAAGATATTTGAATCCATGTTCAAACCAATAATACTATGTTTCCCACTCCAAACTCAATTTTTCAATAATGCAATACGTTACAAAAGTCAACTCCAGGTAAAATGATGCCTATTCTAACCCTAAGTTAGGTACTTATAGGCTTCAACAAAGTGGGATTTGAATTTCAAATTTAGGTTACCATATCACAATTGACGACTAGAGAGATGGTCCATCGGGTGAATCATCGCCTATTTCCATATTTGATCTATCGTCCATAAATATCGACACCTTCAACCATGGCTTCGAAGATGGTTCATCACAGGTCTAAAAGCCCATCGCCGAACTCATTACTTACTTTGCAACTTCCATCAAATCTATTTTTCTCAAGTGTTGGGTTGATTTTAGTCAATCGATAATGAACACCAGTAAGTAGTGTTTGTATTTATACTACATGTGCATTTCTATTGTTCAGTGCAGATAGTGTTCCAATAATTAAGACTAGACCTCAGACATAACATTGACTAGTATCTTACCAATCCAAGGCTGAGCATATACCTTCAGGTAAACATTGGATCATCTTATTTGATCATGTCTATTCTTTTGGATAATGATACACTATTTCAGTATATTCTTGCATATTTTTCGGAGACTTCACATTGGTTAGAATGTTCTTGTACGGTTACTTTTATGTCCTTGAGAACTATAATGGTTAGTTGAATTAATTCCATATTTATTAAGTCAGTTTTGAGATATTTATGATTATTATAATTAATTTAAAACCTATCTTCAAATGGCTAAGTGTTGGGTACTAGTTTAGGTTAAATGGTTCTTCTATAGTTCAACCATCAAAAAGGTCCCAGCGACCCTATCGGACCACCCACGTCTACTCTACAGCCCGCCGGGGTTCTGCCTATTGATTTTTTCCTAGATTCAACACCTAACCCCCAGCCGACCCATCGAACCCTGGGCTAACACCACCAAATTAGGCTGAAAATGACCCATTCATGTTGTTTTGCCTGTTTGACAACTAAAATGGCCCCATCGGCCCCTTTAGAAGACCTAGATTCGCTCTACAGACTGACGGGAGCTTACAAGTCAATTTTTTCTCAAATTTAGCATTGGCCTTTAGTGCACCTAATGAATCGTGGGCTAACACCCACCGAATAAGGTTGAATACGTCCCGTTCATGCTATTTGACAACTAAAATGGCCCTAGCAGCCTCGTCGTACCACTGTAATTTTCTCCATAGCCAAGCAAGGGGCCATCGAATGATATTTGGCTAGATCTAGCCCCGAGCTATAGGCCCACCCATTAAATTGGGCCAAAAATGGCCTGTTTGTACTATTTTGCTAGTTTGACCACATAAATGGACCAAGTGGCCCCGTTAAACCACCCAAATCTATTTTACAACCTATTAGAGGATCGCTGGTTAATTTTTGCCCAAATTCGACATCAAGCCCCAGGCTAACCCACCGAACTGTGGGCTAACACCCACTAAATTGGGTAGGAAATGGCCCAATTGCACTTCTTTGCCTATTTGACCAAACAAATGGCCCCAACAACGTTGTCGAACTACCCAAATCTGCTCCACAACCAGTTGGGGGTCGTCGGCTAATTTTTACTCAAGTTTGGCAATGGGACTACCCACCTAACCATAGGTTAACACCCACTGAATTGGGCTAAAAATGGCATGTTCACATTATTTTGCTTGTTTGACCACCAAAATATCCCCAGCAGCCCTGCTAGACCACCCAAATTCGCTTTATATCCTATAAGGAGGCTGTTGATTATTTTTTCCCAAAATTTAGCCTTGGTTCCAGCCACTGAACTATGGGCTAACATCCACTGAATTGAGCTAAAAAAGGCCTGTTCACACCATTTGACCCCTAAAACTGCCCAAACGATGATGTCGAACCCCCTAGATTCAATATTAAGGCTTTATCCCACCCATCGAACCTTGGGGTAACACCTATTAAATTTTATTATTTTGACCAATTGACTACCAAAATGGCTCTAACGGCCTCGACGGACCGCCCAGATTCGTTCTACAACCTACTAAGGGCCACCATTTAATTTTTTCCTAGATTCGACACCAAGCTTCAGGCCCACCAACTCAACTATATGCTAAGACCCATCCAATTGGATAAAAAATGGCCCATTCATGCCGTTTCACCAGTTTGACCACAAAAATGGGCTCAACAACCCTGTTGAACCACCCAAATCCTTTTTAAAGCCCTTTGGGGCGCTGTCGATTAATTTTTGCTTAGATCCAACTCTAAGAACTATGCCCAACCATCGAACCATGTGCTAACTTTTACCAAATTGGGTCCACTCATGTCATTTTACCAGTTTGACCACCAAAATTAACCTAAGTACCCCACTGGAACATCCCAAACCACTTTATAGCCTATCAATTAATTTTTCCATAGATCTAACACCAGGACCTAGGCCCACCCGCTGATCTATGGGCTAATATATACCAAATTAGGTAAAAACAAATACCCTGTTCACGTTATTTCACCCGTTTAACCACCAAAATGACCCTAGCAACCTTGCCAGATCATAAAGATCCACAACACAGCCCACTGACGGGATGTAGGTTGATTTTGAATAGATTCAACATTGTACATCGAGCCTACCCACTAAATTAAGCAAAAAATGGCCCGTTCGCACAATTTTGCCTATTTGACCACAAAATAGCCCTAGTAGCCCCATCAAACCACCTAAATCTGCTCCTTAACATACCGAAGGCCCGCTAGTTAATTTTTATCTAGTTTGAATAATAGGCCCCAACCCACTCACCGAACTATGGACAAACACCAACTGAATTGGGCCACTAATGGTATATTTGCATCTTGCTTCTTTGTCCACTTAAATGTCCCCACCTAATAACCCTAATCTACTTTACAACTCATCGAGGAAGCGCCAATTGATTGTTACCCAATTTTTATACTAAGTCTTGAGGCCACCCATTGAACCGTGGGATAACACATACAAAATTGAGCCAAAAATTAACTGTTTACTATATTTTACATATTTGACCTAAAAAATGTCTCTCAGACCACACATACTAGATCCACAGCTTATCAGGGTGTCGCTATTCAATTTTTACCCAGATTTGACACTAAGCCTCAAGCCCACCCACCAAACTGTGGGATAACACCTATCGAATTTGCTTGAAAATGGCCCATTCACGTTATTTTTCCTATTTGACCATAAAAATAGCATTAGAGGCCTTGCCAGACAACCCAAATATGCTCCACAACCCACCATAGAATGGTCAGTCGATTTTTACCTAGGTCCGTCATTGGTACCTCAGCCCACACACCAAACTGTTGTCTAAAATATATTGAATTAGTATAAATGTGACTCATTCATACTATATCACCCGTTTGACTACTAAAATAGCCTAGTGGGCCTGTCGAACCACCCAAATCCATACCAAAGCCCACTAAGTGTCATCAGTTGATTTTTGCCCAGATCCAGCACCAAGCACACCAATCAAATTAAATTAAAAATAGCCGATTCCTACTATTTTGCCCGTTGGACCAACAAAATAGCCCAACAGCCTCGCCGAACCAGCCAAATCTGCCCCACAACACCCTAAGAAGCCATTGAATAATTTTTATTGATCTGACATCGAGCTATAGTACCACCCATCAAATTGGGTCAAAAATGTCCCATTCCCACTGTTTCTCCTATTTGAACACCAAAATAGTTCAGGAACTCGTCGACCCACTAAGTTCTACTCCACAGCCCATCGAGTGGTCGCCAATTGAGTTTTTCATAGATTCAACACTAGATTCAGGCCCACCCACCAAATTATGGGGTATAACCCACTAAATTAGGTAAAAAATGGCCCGTTCTTATTGTTTTACCCATTTGTGAACAAAAATATCCCTAGCAGCCCCGCCAAACTTCCTAGATCTGCTCCACTGCCCATTTGGTAGGTTGTTAATTAATTTCAACATTGAGCCCCGATCCCACCCACTAAATAATGGGCTAACACCTATTGATTTAGGCTTACAAAGGCTCATTTGCATTATTTTAACTATTTGACCACCAAAATACTCCAGTGGTCTATCGGACCATTCAGATACACTCCACAGCTCACTAGGGGACACCAGTCAATTTCTGTCATGATCCAACATTAGGACCCAATCCTACCTACCAAATCATGGGCTAACACCTACTGAATTCGGTCAAAAATGGCTCATTTATGTCGTTTTGCACATTTGGCCACCAAAATGGTCCAGTGGCCCCGACGAACCAACTACATCATATCCACAGCCCAATAGGGGCCGTATATCAATTTTCACACAAATTCAATATTGGGTTTGGGCCTACCAATCAAATTGTGGGTTAACACCAATTCAATTAGGCCAAAAAAAGCCCGTTTGCAATTTTTCACCCATTTGATGATCAAAATAGACCCAGTGGCCCCTCCAGACCATTCCAATCTACTCCTAAGCTAGCAAAAAGGTGGGAAAGGTGGCGGCAATCAATTTTTGCCTAAATTTGGCATCAAGCCTGGATCGTAGACACCAATTTGTGGTCTAACTCTCACCAAATTAGGTCAAAAATTTCTCGTTCATGTCATTTTCCCTAATTAACCACTAAAATTGCCACTTTCTATCTGGTCACCTTATTTCTTTACTGAACAGCAGCCTTTCCAAACTACCTAAATCAACTCTATATCTTATCAAGGGACAGTTGGTTAATTTTTTTCCTAGATATGACTTCAGGCCACTGGCCCACCCACGGAACCATGGGTTAACAGCTATTGAATTAGGATAAAAATGGTCTGGTCATGCTATTTTGCCCGTTTGACCATTAAATGACCCTAACAATAATTTCAAACCACTCAAATCTATTCTACAGCCTTTTAAGGGGTTGCTAGTTAATATTTTCAAAAATCCTGCATTAGATCCTAGGCCTACCCACCAAACCATAGGCTAACACCCATTAAATTAGGCTAAAAATGGCCTCTTCATGCCATTTTTATTATTTGACCACTTAAATAGCCTCATCGACCCTGTCGAACCATATAGATTTTTTTCATATCTCATCAGAGGGATATCAATAAATTTTTTCCCAGATCTGGCCCCGGTACCTATCCCACACACCAAACTGTACGCTAACCACCCACTGAATTAGGCTAAAATGGCTTGTTCATATTATTTTTCTTGTTTGACCACCATAATTTCCCAAGCAGTACCTTCGGACAACAAAGATCTGCTCCACAACCCATCAGAGGGCCATTAGATGATTTTCACCCATATTCAGCACGAGCCCTATATTACCTAGCGAATTATGTTAAAAATGACCCATTCATACTATTTTACTCATTTGACCCCAAAAATAACCCCGATGGAATTGCTGGACCAACCAAAGTAACTTCACATCCCATCAAAGGTTATCAGTTAGTTTTACCCTAGATTCGACACCGGGTCCTAAGCTCTACCATTGAACTATGGGCTTACCTGTCGAATTAGGCTAAAAATAGTTTGTTCATGCCATTTATCCCCTTTGACAACTAAAATAACCCAGTGTCCCCATTGAACCATCCAAACCCACTCTGCAATGTACCTGGTAGTTCCCAATCAATTTTTCCTAAATTTAACACTAGGCCCCGATCCCCCCACTGAAATGTAGGCAAACACTAACTGAATTGGACCAAAAATTGCCCTTCTATATTATTTTACCTATTTGACTTGGAAAATGGCCTAGCATCTCCGGTGGACTTCCTAGATCTGCTCCATAGCCTACTGGGGCCACCAATTGATTTTTTCCCAAATTTAACATCGAGGCTCAAGACCACCCACTGAACCATGAGCTAACACCAGCTAAATTAGGCCAAGAATGGCTTGTTCAAACCATTTTGCCCGTCTGACTACCAAAATGCCCAAGTAGCTCTGTCGGACCACCCAAATTCACTCTACTACAAGTAGTAAGGACACTAATTGATTTTCTCCTAGATCCAACATTGATATGATTGCCCACCCACTGAATTATGGGATAAAACCCATCGAATTAGGAAAAAATGGACCATTTCCATAATCTTACCTGTTTGACCACCAAAATAGCCCAACTGCCGCATTGGACCACCCAAATTCACCCCTAAAACACCCTGGCTCTTGACCCTTAGAAAGTTTCCTGAGTTTGAGGCTCTAGACAAGGTATAGTAGGAGCATAATATTCGTATGCTTGGGTATGAGTTAGGGTCCCCCTCTCATATGTGTAATAGTAAGTTTTGCTTTAGTTTTTATCTAAGGTACGACTAGGGTCATAGAAGTCATATGATAGTGTACAAGTCAAATATGGTTGTGTCGTATACTACTCTACACTTATCATAGTTGATTCTACAAAGGCTATGAGTTATAGGGTACCACTCATTTTTTAAGATATGAGATGGTCATGTGGGGGTCCTATGTTGACTTGTTTAGGTGTCCAAGTGAAGGCTTAGGGTATGAGATAGGGTACCATTTGTACCCTAAGGTATGGTTAACAGGGTATAGCCATACCCTTTTAGGAGTTCTGTTTTAGCTTTTAAGCTAAGGGTATTCCAGACATTTCCCACCACAACACCCTTATACCCCCATATCTTATATCATGTTGTGGCCTCTTATTGCATTTATTAGAAGATCAAAACACACCAAAAGCACTCTAAAACTTACACTTGAAGATTTGAGGCTAGGATTTCTACAGATGTTCATCTAAAGGCTAAATGGGTCATGTTCATCCCATGAATCATCTTGTATAAGGCATGTGACTCTTCCCTCATTGTAAGTTCATAAATTTTATATGTTTTAAAGCTTGATTATGATTCATATATGGTGGTTTTGAAAACCAATATTGAGGTTTTTGATGGATATTGTTGAGTATTATTCACTCTTAGTTTAAATTATGTTTATGTATAATTTTGATAATGGTTTACACACAGGGGTGATTGGTAATTGTGGTATAATAATTGGGTCACGGGTTACCCTAAATTGAATGGTTTTTACCATGATTTTAGTTTTGATAATAACATGCCCTCAAAGTATTTATGAAAATGCCTAAGAGAATAAAATAGCCACAGGATAATGTTGTTTGAACTAAGGCTTGGCCTGATGATTATGAATGGTTAGTAAATAGTTGTAAAGGCCTGGTTGGCCATGTAATGAATTAAAAGGTAACCTTGGCGGTTTAAATTGCCAAATATGTTTGAGTCCCTAAATATATATTTAATTTATGTTTTTGTTAGACAATGGGTTTGAGTCCCTAAACATTGAATTGAACAAGTGTCTTTGTTAGACAATGGGTTTGATTCCCAAAGTCAATTGAATAAACAAATGTTTTATAATGATAATGGCATGTGGTATACTTGCAAGTAGTGTTGGTATGATGATACCAACGATATGCCTTTGATAAGTAATTAACTTATTAGTTGTGTATATGGAATGATGGTTTTAAATTAGGAATAATGGCGAGATGTGTAGATGAACCATGAAAGTAGAGTATGAAGGACTAACACTGGAAATTACACTAGCCGTTGTGGGTGTCTTATGACCGGGTTGTTTAAGTCCCCCGAATAACTATATGAATAAGAGGTTCGTGCCCCCCTTAACTACATGTATTGGGACTTAAGTCACCTTAATTATCTCAGGAGATTTGAGTCCCCCATATATCTATTATGGTTATGTATACTCTATGGTTTATGTAGCTACACGTACTGGGCCCTTCCAGCTAGGGGAAAGCTAAGCCCATATAGCCCATGGGTGACTTTTTCTAGGACGGTCATGCTACACAACCCAGCTTAATGTCTTTAAAATTCATGCTAATATTGTTCCCTATCCTGGTTTGATATATATATATTGAATTAGTTATATGCGTTGATTGGTTTGGTATAAACTTGTTGCACTATTTTAACCTTATCCTTGAGTTACATGTTAATGCTCAAACTGTAAACCATCTATGATATTGTATTCCCATGTGATGCAGGTGTTAGTCATACTATATCTCCAGCTTAGTATATTTGGACTTTGGATACAACTTGTGTTGACTTGAAGTGGTGAGCTTCCATCCTTTTGAAAGCTCCACTTTTATTTTTGGATTCTTATGTTTTCATTAGTTTAGTTTTGGACATTAATTTTTCCTATTCTTTAGGGCGTGTCCCTATCAGATATTATTTTATTTTAGCTTATAGGCTTTGTGGAACTGATATAGGTTGGCATGGGCGGTGCCATTAGTGTTGTCAGCCTTAGTATTGGTATTGGAATTAGGGAAGAAACTATTTAACTATATTCACGATAGTTCCATCCTATCTTATTATGTTATGGAATAGTCTGGTGTTGAACTTGGTTGTTATTTCAGTTTTGGATAATGTTGTATACTTGGTATCAGTTATTTGGACTCGGTTGGCTTAGTCATAGTCGTAAACCTATCCTAGATTTTGGAGTGTTTTTACACACATGATCTTGTTATATTTTTGGAATTCACCCTACTTAGGGTACATGCCTGGTAGGTTGGTTTGGGAAACGGGGTGGTCTTTGGTCCTTGCTGGGCTTGAGATGCTTATTATGATAAGGCCCTAGTTTGGTTCGTGTCAAGTTTGTAATAGATCTTTAGGTTCATGTTCAGATAGGAGTCCACAAGTTGTGTCATATAAAGTCTCTTTTAAGGGTCTATAGTGTACCACACTCATAGGGGAGAGGCTACAAGGAATTTAGAAATATTTCACTTTTTTGTTGTTTTGTTTCAAGATATAGAGTCTAAGGTCTTAGATTCTTTTGATTTCCATTTGCTTGTCTTTTATACCATGACTTTAAGAAGATCTGAAGCATACAAAAACTAATCTGTCCTACCTGAGGACAATATGGACGAAACTCGTCCAACTCCTAGAGTTCAAACCAGGGCAAAGGCCTTTGTATCTAGATATACTCGTGGAGTTCCACCTGTCCGCACTAATCTTACTTAGTCACCTCAAGGGGAGGCTACTAATATTGAGTTCCATCACTTTATCAACCTGTTGAATAGTTGGTAGCTTCTCAGTCAGAGTGTGGTATTCCAGTTATTTCATCTTCTGTGGCTACAAGAGTTAGCCAGTTCATGAGGTTGAATCCTTCTATGTTTATGGGTTTAAAGTTTGAGGAGTATACTCAAGCTTTTATTGACGAGATAAAGAAGATTTTCCTATTATGCATGCAACTGATGTGGAAGGCATGGAGTTTGTTGCTTATGAGTTAAGAGATGTGGCATACTAATAGTATGAGGAGTGGGAAAAGAGTAGGGGATATGATGGGTGTTGACTCTATATTATGGGATGACTTTTTTAGAGCTTTCTGGATCACTTCTTTACTAAAGAGTTAAGGGAAGAAAAAGCGGACTAATTTTTGAATCTAAGGCAAGGGAGGATATCTTTCAAGAAGTATTTCCTAAAATTTCGTCAGCTATCTAGGTATGCTCTGGAGATGGTGTTTGATATGAGGGATAGGATGCATAAGTTTGCTTCTGGGTTGTCACGAGATTTGATCCTTGAAAGCATGTCTGCCTTGCTGATCAAGGACATAGATATTTCTAAATTGGTTGAATATATGCAACAAGTGAAGGAGGAGAAATGAAAGAAGCCATAGTTTAGTAAGAGGTAGGGAAAAAGTTTAGGTTTTTTGAGCAAAGTGGTGAAAATGGTGGTAATTGGCCAAAAAGATATGGGGAAGCTCTGGTTATTTCTTCACAGCTAACGCTTCTTACCCAAAGCCTTTGGGCGATCATCGGTCTCAGTATGATTGTAGGTCCTGGGCACATGGTGCCTAATCTTAGACTAGTGGGGCTCAGTCAGCTCCATCTCACCCACGTTATAGATTTTGTGGGTGATCGCACCGTGGGTTTTGTAAGGAAGGAAAGAACAAGTGTTTTAATATTATCAGATAGGTCACATGAAATATGATTGTCATGCTAGGATTAATTATGGTAATAGAAAGGCTTTTGTGGCTTCTTGACCTGCTTCGACACCAAAGGGTGCTGCATCTGGATCTATTTCTGCCTCCAGTACTGGATCTTGCTGGAATTGCTTATATGCACTTGCTTCTCACTAAGATTCTGAGGCATCCCCTGATGTAGTGACTAGTATGTTGAAACTTTTCTTCGATGATGTGTATTATTTACTTGACCTAGGGTCAATGCTTTCTTATATGACATCATTTTTGGCTGTATATTTTGGTTTTGGTCTTGAATTTATTTTTGATCCTTTTTCTATGTCTACCCCAGTTGGTGACTCTATTATTGCTAATGAGTCTAGAGGGGGTATGGTATCTGTTAGTGATAGAGAAACTCCTGTAGATTTGATAGAGATGGTTATGGTTGACTTTGATGTCATATTAGGGATGGATTGGCTGCATTCATGTTATGTTTCCTTTGATTTTCAAACCCTTAAGGCCATAGTTAAATTCCCTAATAACCCAGTCATTTTATGGGAAAGGTGTTTTTTAGTTCCTAAGAGGATGTTTATCTCATATCTTAGAGCCCAAAAGTTGATCTCCAAAGGGTGTTTCTATTATTTGGTTTAAGTTAAAGATTCTAACTTTGAAGGTCCTTCTCTACAATCTGTCTCTATGGCTAATAAGTTTCATGAGGTTTTCCCCAATAATCTTCCTGTTGTTTCTCCTGATATGGAAATTGACTTTTGGATTGATATTTTTCTGGACACTTGTTTTATTTCTATTCACCCATATATAATGGCTCTAGCTGAGTTGAAGGATCTTAAGAAGCAACTTAAAGATCTCTTAGATAAAGGTTTCATCCATCCTAGTGTGTCTTCTTAGGGTGATCCAATGTTGTTTGTATGTAAGAAAGATGGTCCCCTTTGTATGTGCATCGAATATCATCAATTGAATAAGGTGACATAAATAATAGGCATCCTTCTCCTAGGAAAGATGATTTATTTGATCAGCTTTAAGGTGAGAAGTGTTTCTCTAAGATTGATCTTAGGTCGGGTTACCATCAGCTTAAAATTAGGAAAGTGAATATCTTTAACATTGCCTCCAGAACCTGATATGGTCACTATTAGTTTTGAGTTATGTCCTTTGGGTTGACAAATGCTCTGGCAACATTTATGGATTTGATGAATAGGGTCTTCCATCAGTTTTTGGACCTGTTTGTCATCGTCTTCATTGATGACATATTGGTTTATTTTAAGAGTAAGGTAGATCATATCGACCACCTCTGTGTGGTGTTGCAGACATTTAAAGATCAACATTTGTATGGCAAGATCTCTAAGTGTGAGTTTTAGTTAAAAGATGTGACTTTTCTTGGTCAGGTTATCTCTAGTGAGGGGATTATGGTAGATCCTTAAAAGGTTGCAGTGGTTAAGAAAAGGCTTAGACCTATGAATCCAATCGATATTTGGAGCTTCTTAGGTTTAGCTGGTTACTGTAGAAGATTTGTCAAAAGTTTCTCGACTATATCTACCCCATTGACCAAGTTAAACTAGAAAAAGGTCAAGTTCTTATGGTCAGATGGGTGTGAGGGTAGTTTTGAGAAATTAAAAGACAAGTTGACTTCAACTCTAGTTTTGACCCTGCCCGAGGGTAGTGATGTATTCATAGTATATTATAATGCTTCTTGTATTTGACTAGGTTATGTGTTGATGCAGCATGATAGGGTGGTGGCTTATGCTTCTAGGCAATTAAAAGTTCATAAAAAGAACTACACTACTCATGACTTGGATTTGCTAATCGTGGTTTCAACAATGAAGATTTGGCATCACTATATTTATAGGGTTCATGTTGATATCTTCTCTGATCATAAAAGCCTGTAGTATATATTTACTTAGAGAGAGCTATATCTCAGGCAGAGCAGGTGGCTTGATTTGTTGAAGGACTATAATATTAGTTTTTACTACTATCCAGGTAAGGCTAATATAGTTGCTAATGTTCTTAGCACATTATCCATGGAGAGTCTAGCTTATATGGATAAGGGAAAGTGGGAGTTGGTGAAGGACATTCACCATTTCGCTAGTTTTGGAGTTCATCTCACGGACTTTGAGAATAGTGGTGTGTTTGTGCATGAAGTATCCCAATATTCTCTTGTTGTTGAGATGAAGGACAATCAAATATTGGATTCTAATTTAATGAAGATTATGAGCAATGTGTGCCAACAAAAGTTATTGATTTTATGATTGGCATTGATGGTATCTTGAGGTACCAAGGTAGGTTATGTGCTCCCGACGTCGATGGATTTAGGGAAAGGATTTTGGCCAAAGTGCATGAATCTCACTATGCTATTCATCCTGGTTCTACCAAGGTGTATCATTATCTTAGGGAGTTCTTTTGGTGGAACAACATAAACCGAGATGCAGCTAACTATGTGGCAAGGTGTTTGGTGTTCCAACAAGTGAAAGTTGAGTACATGAAACCCAGCGATTTATACCAAGAGATTGAGTAGCCCGAATGGAAGTGGGAAGTTATTAACATAGATTTTGGTACTGGTCTTCCTCGGTCTTGGAATAAATGTGATTCGATTTGGGTCATTATGGATAGATTGACTAAGTCCGCCTATTTCTTGCCAGTGAGGACTAGTTATTTGACAAGTGATTATGCTAAGTTGTATCTTATGATGATTGTCAAATTGCATGGTGCTCCGATTTCTATAATTTTTTATCTTGGTACTCCGTTCACATCTTATTTTTAGAAGTCACTTTAGAGGGTTTTGGGAACTAAGTTATGCCTTAGCACCACTTTCCATCCATAGTTGGATAGACAAATGGAGAGGACCATTCAGACATTAGAAGATAGGCTTCATGCTTGTATGATCGACTATGGGGGTAACTGATTTGACCATTTGCCTTTTATTGAATATGATTATAATAACAGTTATCACGTTGGCATTGGTATGAATCCTTTTGAGACATTGTATAGTAGGGAATGACGTTCTCCTATTTAGTGGTGTAACGTTGGTGAGGGTAAGTTATTTTGCCCTAATTTGGTTCACCAAGCTTTGGAGACAGTGAAAGTGATTTGTGATAAGTTGAAAGCTTCTCAAAGTCACCAAAATTACTATGCGGATATAAGGGTAGGGATTTGGAGTTCAATGTAAGTGATTGGGTATACTTGAAGGTATCTCCCATGAAGGGAGTAACGTGGTTTGTTAAGAAGGGGAAGTTAAGTCTTTGATATGTCGCTCCCTACTTGATTTGAAGAAGGTTGGCAATGTTACTTATGAATCGGAGTCGCCATCTAGCTTAATCTCCATACATTCAATTTTCTATGTTTCTATGTAGAGGAAATGTGTGGGTGATCATTCTTTGGTTGTTCCTTTGGAAGGGTTGGATATATAGGATTCTTTATCTTATAAGGTAGTTACGGTTGAGATCTTAGATTAGAAGGTTCATCAGTTGCGGACCAAGGACACAGATTTTTTTAAGGTTCTATGGCCAAACCACAAGGTACAAAAATCTGCTTTGTAAGTGGAAGAGGACATAAAGTCCAAGTATCGATACTTGTTTTAGTCTTTGTATATTCATGAGGACAGTATATGTTGTTGATCACATCTTTATTTTCTGAGTTTGTTAAAGGAAAGGTTGATTTCCTTCCATCTTTATTTTCTTAGTTTTTTAAAGAAAGGATTGATTCCTTGGTACATTATTTTCTATCTTAAAGGTAAGAGTAGAAATTCTTGGGGGTTTAAATCATGCTAGTACTATCTTACCCGTCATTCGAGGATGAATGATCAAACTGGGGGAGATTAAAGCACCCCAACTCTTGACCCTTAGAAAATTTCCCTGTGTTTGATTCTCTGGAAAAGGTATGAATAAAGCATACTAGTCGTATACTTGGGTTCGACTTAGGGTTCCCCTCTCATATGTTTATCAGTGAGTTTTGATTTTTTTCTGTCCAAGGTATGACTAGGATCATACAAGTTGTATGATAGTGTACGAGTCTTATGTAGTTGGGTCGTATGATGCTCTACACTTAGCCTAGTGGATTTTTCTTGGGCTACAAGTTATAGGGTACAACTCATATATTAAGACATGAATTAGTCATGTGGCGGTCATATATTGACTAGTGTGGGGGTACAAGGAGAGGCCTAGGGTACGAGATAGGTTACCCTAAATTGAATGGTTTTTACCTTGATTTTAGTCTTGATAATAACATGCCCACAAAGTGTTTGTGAAAATGCCGAAAAGAATGAAATGGTCACATGATAATATTGTTTGAACTAAAGCTTGTCCTGATGATTATTAATGGTTAGTAAATGGTTGTACTTGCCTGGTTGGGCATGTAATGAACTAAATGGTAACCTTGGTGGTTTAAATTGATAAATGGGTTCGAGTCACTAAATATGTACTTGATTTATGTTTTTGTTAGACAATGGGTTTGAGTTCCTAAACTTTCAATTGAACAAGTGTCTTTGTTAGATGATCGATTCGAGTCCCAAAGTCAATTGAATGAACAAATGGTTGATAATGATAATGGCATGTGGTGTACTTGTAAGTAGTGTTGGTATGACGATACCAACAAAATGTCTTTGATAAGTAATTGATTTATTTGTTGTGTATGTGGGATGTTAGTTTTAAATTGGGCTTAATGATAGGATGTTTAGCCGGACCATGAAAGTGGATTCCAAAGGACTAACACTTGAAACCGCGTTAGCCGGTGCAGGTCTCTTATGATTGGGTGGTTTGAGTCCCCCGATTGACTATATGAATGGAAGGTTTGAGTCCCCTATAATATATGTATTAGTTCTTAAGTCACCTAGATTATGCCAGGAGGTTCAAGTCCCCCATATTGGCATTATAATTATGGATATTCTCTTGTTCGTGCGACTACACATACTGGGCCCCTCCATCGAGGGGAGAGCTGGGCCCATTTAGCCTGTGGGTGTGGTGTTCTAGGACAATCATGCCATATAACCCAAGTTAATGTTTTAAAAGTTCATGCTAATCTTGTTCCCTATCCCGTCATGATATATATATATGTATTGCATTGGTATATGGATTGATTGCTTTGGTATGAACTGTTGGAACTATTTTATCCTTATCCATGAGTTACATGCTATCACTCCAACTGCTAACCATCTATGATGCTATATCCCCACGCGATGAAGGTGTTGGTCATACTATACCTTCGACTCAGTACATTTGGACTTCGGATATGGTTTTTGTTAAATTAAAGTGGTAAGCTTCCATCCTTCGGAAGGCTTCATTTCTTTTTTTATTCTTATATTTTTAATTCGTTTAGTTTTGGACATTGATTTTGGCCTTGATCAGGTTATTCCCGATCGAATATTGTTTTATTTTTGGATAGAGGCTTTGTGGAACTACTATGGGTTGTCATGGGCAGTGTCAGTAGTGGTGCCAGCCTTAGTATTGACATTGGTATTGGGGTTGATACCGTGTGACTGTATTTATGATTGTTACATACTATTTTATTATGTTATGTAATGGTCTGGTGTTGAACTTGATTATTATTTTGGCTTTGGTTTAGGTTGTGTGGTTGGTATCGGTTGGTCGGACTCGGTTGGGCTTTTCACGGTTGTGAACCTATCCCAGAGTTTTGACTATTTTTAAACACGCTATCTTGTTAAATGTTCAGAATTCATTTGACTCAGGGTACATGCTTGGTTGGTGTGTTTGGGAAATAGGGTGGTCTTTGGTCCTTGTTAGGCCTGAGATGCCCATTACAAAAGGGCCTTGGTTCGGGTCATGTTAAGCCCATAACCTGCCGACAGGCCACTAGTCTATTTTTGCCAAGATCAAACATTGAGCCAAGGGCCCACCCACCGAATCGTGGACTAAAACCCATTGATTAGGCCAAAAATGGCCCGTTCTCCATGTTGTCCCCATCAGCCTCGCCGGATCACTTCGACCCATTCCACAATCCATCAGAGGGCTGCTGGTTGATTTTTTTCTAGATCCAGCACCAGGCCCAGGACCACCCACCGAACTGTAGGCTAACAGCCACCAAATTAGGCCATTTTATTGCATCCTTGCATTTTCTATTTCCCATTTAACCTCATTTTACATATTAGCCACTAATCAGACAAAGCCTAACCTAGGTAATAATTGTCCTCACACATATGCTTTATATCCACATTTTAAGAGAATATAATCAGTATCTTCATTCTCTCCTTGACATAAAGGACATAAAATATCTTTCAGGTTCACCCAACAAACTAGTCTCTCTATGGTTTGGAGTTTCTATTTAGTGCCAAGTATAATATAAACAACAACTCTTGCACCCCCTTGTAATTACATGCTAATCTACAACATGGTACCATTGAATCCTCATTTCTAATAAACCCATACACCTTATTATAGAGTAAGTGTGTAACTGAGTCACAACCTCCTCTATCATATTTGCCTTAACAAAGGTCTTTTTTGCCTTAATAATTTGTTGGATCATCCAAGGGGCATGTTTTCCTTGAGTTTCCCATAATGCACCTCTTTTGACAGTATGTGTGCACCCACTTCACACACCAGGTGCCTTTTTCTAATAGATAATCCATAGTAACTTCCTTACTGTAGCATAATTCCAGTTACAAACATATAAGACATTAAGACCCATACATTTTTTGGCAAACATAATCTTTCCTAAGAAATAAGAGAGTTCTTGGATAATTCAAAGTCACCTTGTCCACAACAAAACTCCTACATGTAGCCTCATCCAGCTATACTACCTTTTTGGGCAACACGTAAACTTGAGACCATAGTAGTTGAATTTAAAAAGGGGACAAACTTCACTAGTTTAAATTTATCAACATAGTTTATAACTTGGTTGTCTAAGATATAATAAGATGAATAATCTTATCACTCAAAGGAAAACACTGCATACTATATACTTCTTTAGTACTAAGAGGAATACCTAGATACTTAAAAGGGAGTATCCCTTCTGTGAAACCAAGTGCTTGTAATACAAATTTTTGGGTTTGCGGCTTAACTCTGCATAAATATATGAAGATCTTCTATCATGACCTGATTTCTCAAGTCATGATGGGGCCTACCCTACCCCACCAGTAGGGAAGCCATGACATTGAATGGAATAATAAAGAATGGGCTAAGGAGTAGAAACTAGACAAGACTAGAAAGAAGTGATAACATTAGTAATAATAAGCAGAAACAAAAAGGAAATATTTAAAATATATCAAATGGGAGAAGGAAGGGGACCAACATATACAATTGAATCATTTCCAAGACCTGGTGAGGTCTGTACTAGAGCCACAACTGACAATTAACCAAAGTACTGGATAGAATCTAAAATATACATAGTATGTACAAAGGAGTCTAGAGTACAAAAGACTATACTGGAACTGATAGAGGATGATCAGCCTTGGAGGACAACAAGCCTACCCTACTCCATATCAGCATTAGGGTGGAGGAAATTATGTCAATGCCAGCTTCTAGTACTCAGATCTACACCAAGGATAATATGCAGAAGTACAATATGAGTACCAAAACAACAGGTACTCAGTAGGAATCATCAGCTGACTAAGCTCAAATACAAAAAAAGTATAACTAAAATGGAAGGGTATTGTCTAAGTCAACAGTAAATAAAGGTTAAAAGGTAAAAAGCAATTGATTTATGCAAATGAGATAAAGGGATAAGTAAAAGTGATATGGAAAAATAAATAACACATTAATAAGAAAAAAAAACAAACATAACCTAACTGGACCTCATAAGCTCGTCATGTGCACTGAGAAAGATAATTAACTTAACTGTGTCCCCATAAGCCAGTGGGACACACAATAAGTAAATGAAGAAGATTAAATAATCTAAAATCGAACAAGTCCAAAGGAACCATATTAACATCCAAATTTGCATTGGGCTTAAATTGACACCAATGGGTTGTAATGAGAGGCCAGACATCGGGCTCAAACCAGTTGTGGTTGTTTATTAACAAGAGACCATATGCCGGATTTAAACCAAAAATAATGGGTAAAAATGAGCGGCCACATATGATATACAATAAAACTCATAATCAAATGCTAGACTCGAACTGAAACTCAGATGAGGTAGAACTCATATAATAACAGAAATTAGTGCCAGAACTCCCAGATCATATCATAACCAAATGCTGAACTTGAACCAGAACTAATAGTAATCATACTCAACTGTATAATGAAAACTTAAACCATATCGTAACTTATGCAATAGTGGTTCCAGAACTCATAATAAATACAAAAATAATGTATATGCTTGCCTTGAGCTGTAACTGAAATGTATTTAAATAATCATACTCATAACTTAGTTAAAAAGGAGGACTTCTAGGTTTCCAAACTTAATACCATGTCCTAATTTTATAAACATTACACAATACTAAGAGACACAAGACTTAAATTTATTAGAATGGGCCCTAAGTGTATATTAAGGCATGACATATGATAAACAATACGTAAACTCACATACAAATATTGACAAAGACTTCCATATTTCCTTACAAATTGATTAAACATTTTTCCTTTCCTTGCCAACTATGTTCCATCACCTACAAGAGTTTCCTAACATATAACAACAAATCAAATATATACACATGAATCAAATTATGCTCACTCTTTTAAGAAATTTCACATTTACATGAAGAACCATAGGCTTGGCCATAGTGTAAATACTTGTGTGAAATAATGGAGAAAATATTATTATTGAATTGTGTATCTACACAATTACATTAATACCCTATTTATAGACACTTCATTACAATCCTTTTCTAAGTAGTATTTTGTATACTATTCCTATTCCTACTCATATTTTAGCACCCCTCCTCAAGCTAGTGTATATATGTCATATGAACCTAACTTGTTACAAATGTAATTAATACGAGGACTAGTGAGGAACTTGGTGAAAATATCTACAAGTTGATCACTTGACTTCACAAATTTTGTAATAATATATCTTAAGAGTATCTTTTCTTTCACAAAGTAACAATAAATCTTGTATGCTTACACCTCTCATGGAATACTAGATAGATACAATATGAAAGGTTGCTTGATTATCACACACAAGTTCCATCTTTCCCATTTCTCTAAATTTTAGTTTTCTCAGCAACTATTTGTTCTAAATTAGCTCACAAGTTATTGTATCCATTTCTCGATATTCTGTTTGCGCACTATCAAGTAACCATACTCTATTTAATACTCTTACAGAACACCAAATTACCTCCTACTAAAACATTATGTTCAAATATAGAACATCTATCAGATATTGATACTTCCCAATAACCATCTGTATATCCAATAGTATGTTCTTGGCCTCGATCCTCAAATAGTTATCCTTTAGCTAAAGATAAATTTATATATCAAAGAATACAAATAAATTCATCCTAATGGCTATCATAGAGGGAAGTCATAAACTGACTTACAATACTCATAGGAAAAAAGATGTCAGGTCTAGTCACTATGAGATAATCAATTTTCCAACCAATAACCTATACCTTCTAAGATCACTTAGTGGCTCTCCCTATCTTGGTAGAAGTTTATCATTTAGATCCATGAGAGTATCAATAAGTCTACATTTCATTATTCCTATCTCCTCAAGAATGTCTAAGGTATACTTGCATTGAGAAATAATAATACTTGATCAAGATTGAGAAACCTTAATACATAGAAAGTATTTCACTTTATCAAGGTCTTTAGTTTGAAATGCTAAAAGAGATGTTACATCAAATTAGTGATACCATCTTGATCATCGCCAGTGATAACGGTATTATCAACATAAACCACCAAATAAATACAAAAATTTGGTTCAGAATGGTTATAAAACACTGAGTTATCAACTCTTCTACAAATCATGTCAAACTCTGAGATTACTATGCTAAACTTCCCAAACCAGGCTTAAGGTGCAATCGACATACAAGGCTACTAGACTCCCCATGAGCAACAAAACCAGGTGGTTGCTCCATATAGACTTCTTTCTCCAGATCATTGTACAAAAAAGAATTCTTAATGTCCAACTAATAAAAAGGCCTATAAGAAATAGAACCCTCGATAGAAAAGACAAACAAATGCTATTTTAGCTGGGAGAGAGAAAATATCACTATAATCAAGTACAAGTATCTATATATATCCTTTGGCAATAAGGTGAGCTAAAAGCCCATCAACCTGACCATCTCGATCAACTTTGATTGCTTAAACCCAATGTGAACCAACAATACATTGACCTATAGGAAGGAAAACAAGCTCCCAAATATCACTCATATGTAAAGTAGATATCTTTTCCATCATAGCCTGATTCCATCCCAAATTAAAAAGTGCTTCACATATAGTCTTAAGGATGGAAATATAGGAAAAAAATAATACAAAACCATAATGGGGTAATGATAGATAAGGATAACTCAAGAAAGTATAATATAGCTTAATATTACAAGTGGAACATATACCTTTTTAGAGTGTAATCGAT